>NC_137823.1:32718047-32848047 GCF_963921795.1 Nannobrachium achirus
TTTTCGTGTTTGTGTGTACACGCACGCACGCACGCACGCACGCACGCACGCGACATAGCAAAAGCTATGTTTACATGTCAGTGGTGCTCAAACATAAGCCCTCCCCGGAGCCGTCCATGGAGGGGGGCGGGGTCTATTTTGCAAGCGGGCCTTTGACAGACAAGCGATCGCGCATGGCAGGCACCTTGCTCCTCACCTATTCCCCCGGCCGGGGGGGGGGGGGGGGGGGTCAGGTAAGAAGCAGAGCAGATCCGGTAACTGTTTATTGAGCGGCCCTGAGAGCCTGGTGGTGGCCCTCAACGCACGGGGAGTCGATGAGTCTGCACCCTAACCCATAATTACTCACCAGATGACAACGCCTTTACAAGGAGGGGGAGCGAGGGTGCATGGATGGAGGGGGGGGGAGGGATAAAAATCAATCATTGTTGAATTTCTATCAGTGAGCGTCCTGAAAATTACCTGTGCAGAAGAGAAGGCGAAATTACCACGTAATTCGATCCTTGTGCCCCCCCCCCCCCACCACCACCCCCACACACACACACAAATACACATGCAGTGGCGTCAGTTCAGCAAATGCTAAGGTATGGCAACATGACTGGTGTCTTGCACGCGCGCGAAGGCGCGAAGGCGCAAGACACCAGTCATGTTGCCATACCTTAGCAACAGGCATGATGAATTTATTTTAACTCATACAGTGCCACCGGCCACAAGGGGCGCTAGAGTGCCAGAAATTTCTCTATAGACCTTCGCTCTAGCTTCCGTCGACACTGTCCCAAGTGCCTTGGGATTTCACTCCAGCCAATGCTGTGGGTGACGAGAGGAGGAAGCTAGCTGACACGTAGCCAAAATGCTAACCCATTTAGAAGCCCGATCTAAAGCTATTTCAGTCGCAAAAAACTTTCTCTTTGGGTCTGGGAACACAATCCGGAGAAAATCCTGTCTAAAGATGTGATTTATTATTGGAGTGGGCGGCGCGATGCGGCCGTTAGCGCGACTACGGCCCGTGTATGGCCGAGTGTTGGCCTGGACCATGGATGGACGTTTAGACCGGGGCTTCGTTGAGGCCTCCGATTAAATAATTCATTTTATTAAATATCCCGAACTAGTTCGGGATAGGCACCCTGGAATACGTCGCGCCGCCGACAGTATATATAGAGGTTTTTGGGGGGGGGCTCTAAACTTTATTTTAAACCATTTTCAATGGAATAAATCGTCGGACCATCTAGCGTCTCTCGTTGGCAAGCGCTGGACGAGCAAGGACCACCCACGTTGCTCCAAGCAGCTCGGGGTAAGTAAAATAGCAAATAAAATATTGTATTGGATTGAAATAAAGCCAAACTTGTTCGGGATAGGCACTAATAGGGTTAAGAAGTACATTTTATTTTTTCCCCTGTAGCCAAGGTATGGCAGCTACCATACCTAGTCCTAGCCATACCCAATTGACGCCTCTGCACACATGCAGACCTCCCACGGACGGACAGACGAACTGTGAGCGCACAGAATAGCGATGAAAACCTCAACAGGATCCATTGGAAGGGATCCAAGGCTAAAAAGGTATTTCTCCATGTCTTTCTCTCTCTCTCTCTCTCTCTCTCTCTCTCTGCTTCTCTATGGCGTGGCGCTGTACAACGAGGCCAAAATGGACAACCAATCACCGGTAAAATTTTTTTAACAGGCTTTGATCAGGCATATTGACCAACGACGAGAGGCTGAGACAGCACACACTGAACGATGTTGTTGTGAATGCACAGTTAAAACATTTAAATTTGGTCAAATAGCGATCGATTGCAAATTAAAGTTTCGGGTCATTACAAGGGCAGTGGTGGAATAAGTACTCAGATGTTAAATAGAAGTACTTATAGCACAATATACAAATACTCTATTTGGTAAGTAAAAGGCCTGTATTCAAAATTAACTTGAGTAAAAGTACAAAACTATTGACATCAAAATATACTTTTTTTTAATTACATTAATAGCAGACTAAAAACTACAATATTTGTCTCTGAGATGTAATGGCGTAAAAGTATAAAGTATTGGAAAAAATGGAAATACAAAGTAAGGCTGCACCCACACCAAAGTACCTATGAGAGTGGAATCCCCATTCCACCAATGCATTTCAATGAGAATGGAGCGGTTTCATGCCAGTAGAGGATTTCTGCAAAAGAACGCTCCAGTCTCATTGAAATACATTGGCGGAATGAGGAATCTAGGTACTTTGGTGTGGGTGCAGCCTAAATTAAAAGTGTAAAACGTTTACTTTAGTAATTAAAGTACTTGAGTAAATGCCCAAATTTGTCAGAAATGTTCCAAAGTTTTCACAGAAATCTCAACGCATGCATGGCGTTGCATTGTTGTAGATCAGGTATCTTTGCTACTTTTGAACACATGGGCTCAAACTTTACAGTGCAGCCAGTACAGTCTACACAGTGTGCACGTGTGCTCGACACATTATCAATACCTTATTATTTGTGGTATTTTACAGTACAGCTGAAACACTGAAAAATTGCAAAAATAGCTGAACTACAAGCTCAATGTTCTGCCAATCCACTAGAAATGGCAGGGCGTGTGAAGTTTTGAAATGGCACAAAACGTTTGAGTACTTTAAATCCCACCACTGGGCAGAAAAACAGAAGCTATTCACATCACCTGCACTCCCCACTGAACCCAGCCAGAGTGCCAGGTCACGGCACTGCCGTCGGCAGGGGGACAACACGTCCCGCCCCGTCCCCAATGAGGGGGACGTGACAGCAGGCCTGCGGAGAAGGGAGGTCCTAAAGGTCTTCTCTCACAACGCTGAGGCTGTACTGTAGATCAGGGGTCTTCAACAGGGGGATCCGGGACGCCTAGGGGGTCCTCAGAGTTACTACAGGGGGTCCTTCAAATCTCTGTGTGATAGAAACCTTTTTTTCCTCCTTTTTTATATTAACCACTTGAACCCTAGTGTCCATATTCTGAGAACTTTAGCCAAAAATAGCAGATCTACAAGCTCACAAAGCCTCGCACTGCGAGGCGTTGTGAGCTTGTAGATCGGCTATTTTCGGCAAAGAGGTTTGGTGTAGAGGGGAAAAAGAGCAGACTAAGTACCGAGTGAAAGGTCAAGTTTATTAAGTATTGACGGTTCAAGTGGTTACATATCTGATAACACAAATTGACATGAATCCAAAATACACTGATGATTGTGCTGTCGAAACGATGAAACTATATGGAATCTGGGGGTCCCTGCTTCATCTCTCTCAGCTAAGGGGTCCTCAGCCTGAAAACGTTGTACGACCCCTGCTGTAGATGCCAGCCAGGCACTCCAGCATGAAGATCTTTCTCAGCTGGAAAAAAGCCTTTTCAAAGCAGCATTTACTGCACACTGCGTGACACTAAAACTCTCCAAGCTGCAATCAATACCAGTGAGATTATGTGTGCGAGGAGGGGTGGCGGTTGTGTGTTGTGTATGAAAAAATAAATGGACCTTTGGTCCTCTGTTGGTGCTATACTGTATATGTGGGTTGAATGCCCTGTGCAGAGATGAGCTTTTTGAATGGAGGAGGTGCTATAAAGATAGAGGGATCGTACTCCACAAAACTAAGTCATAACGTCTTCATTTTCTCTCAATTTGAACCCACGTGTCACAAAGAGAAATAAATCTGATTCAGCCTTCGGTGTTGGTCAGCGTGTCTTTGTGACACTTTGGCAAGTTTAAGAACCTTTGTTTTTCTGAGTACATTCCTCGGGGGCCGTCACAAGGGGGGAAAGTGGGACTGAGTTAGGGCCCAAGGTGGAGGGGCCTTAATTATTTTATATACTTTAGCTATTGAAAAATAGCAGATAAATATACAAGCTAACAGCACGGCACTGAGGGCCGCACAGCGAGCTTGTAGTAGATCTAGCTATTTTTGAAAAGTTGTGAAAATTTGAGCAAATCTTTGAATATATTATATGTATTTTTTAAGTGAACATTTGTAACTCTTCTTGCTTCTGGGGGTGTCCCTAGGAACTAAATATTTTGAGATGGGGGTCCGGTGCCAAATACATACCATTTTGGGGGTCCTTCACATGAAAAAGTTTGAGCACCACTGACATAGAAACAGGTTTTTCAAAAAACCTTGTTCGTTTGAGCTTGTATATCTGCTACTTTTCAATAGTTAAAGCACAACATAATGCGTTCCCAGTCTAAATGGGTTAAACCCCCTCCCCCTATGAAGAACATTCATGGGGGGCCCGCAGTGAATCCTTTTACCCAGGGCCCAGAACTTGGTGTGACACCCCTGCATTACTCCTACAGTAAACCATATAGCTGAATGCAACAATAAGGACCAAGCAACACAAGAAACCGGAGCCTGCTAGAACTCCTTTCAGTTCAACCCTAGATTATTCTTTATTGTTCCCCCTATAGCTCCCTTTTATAATCACTTTCTCACATCGACTCGCATCCTGTGGCTCTTCAATATGTTTACAGCCGTATGACTAAGTGGAACTGAGGTCTGATTAACGCAAAGAGAAGAAAAACAAGGGAGCACTTTCCACAGGCTGGTGAGAAATAGGGATGGGATGATAAGCGATATTATCGTTTATCGTGATAAAAAACACTCGCGATAATCGTATCGTGGAGATTTAATTTATCGTGATATCGTCCTCCGTCATGCACTGGGATCAATTCACCTTTTATTTGCCAAGCTGGATATCCGGTACCACTTAAACCCTCTATAATTGGTAAAAGGTACTTATAATTTACATACTTGATAGTCCTTTTGAGCGGTGGTTACACCGTCTCCTATACGTGGCCGTGTGTGTATGCGTCCGTCCGTCCGTCCGTGTGTGTGTGCGTGTCTGTATGTAGCCTGCAGGCCTGCAGTACCTTTTATGACCACACATGTTAAGGGAGGGGCGCTGTTGTTCAGGCCAGGCCAGACCAGGCACACACACACACACGCACGCACACACACACACACACACACACACACACACACACAGGGGGGAAGGGGGGGGGGGGTAAACCACCGCTCAGTTCACACGGGTGTGATTTTTTCACTCTATTACGCGTTGTGAGCTTGTAGATCGGCTATTTTTTGGCAAATGTTCCCCCCCAAGATAATGGTATTGATTATCGCGATAATAGTGTAAATCGCGATTTCTAATAATCGTGATCTGAAATTTTCATATCGTCCCATCCCTGGTTAGGAATATACACCCATATCAAAGTGCAGGACAGACAACCCAGCGGACTGGAAAAAGCAGTGGTCTCTCACACACACACACACACACACACACACACACACACACACACACACACACACACACACACACACACACACACACACACACACACACACACACACACACACACACACACACACACACACACACACACACACACACACACACACGCGCGCGCTAAATGAGCTGCCCGTCTCTGTTCCAAATGAGGGGAGTGCCGGAGTCTCCAAATGGCGCCGAGCTGCCTTTGATGACCCCATTTGTATTCAGCCGCTGCGCTGCTTTTCCCCGACCTACGAGTGGTGAGAGATAGATGCAGGCCAGCAGGCCCACCCTCCCACCTGCCTCCTGTGCTCGCTGAGCCACCGAAAACCAGACCCCCTGGTTACCTTTCAATCCCTCCCAGAAAGCCACCTGGCTCGGGTGTCGCCTCGCCATAATTCCCCACGCCAGAGACAAAAAGCTGGTCGGGTTTGGACCGCTTTCTCGCGCGGGGCCAGGTGTCTGGGCGCAAATGAAGCGTTTCTTTTTCATCTTTCTCGCGTGCGTGTGTGTGTGTGTGTGTGTTTGGGTGGAGTGGTGCACAGCCAGGGACATGCTGGGCCCCTGATTCAGCCCGGGAAAAAGAGTTGGAGAGGCCCTCATTGCGCGCTATAGAGAGAGATCTCTCTCTATAGCGCTGCTGCTACTCAAAGATTTGTGACAAAGTGACAAGCCAGTGGGCCAATTACATGAGTTATATTTCGTCGTTGTCGGGTGGAAACCTTGTATGTCCAAAACCGTGTGTTTTGTATTTACCATTTTAAAAATGATTTAAACTAGTAAAAACAGCCGATCTACAAGCACACAACGCCTCGCACCGCGAGGCGTTGTGTGCTTGTAGATCTGCTGTTTTCACTATGTTTGTGCGACGGCCTTGTATGATGAAAAAATGTACACATTTGAAACTTGGAGATACGAGGTTTCTGCCCGACAGTGATGATTTACTTTGTTGGCCGCCCAGCCCCCAAAATGGAACGAAGGCCGACATTTTATTTTTATTATTTTCCTAATGGCTGGCCTGGACCGGCCAGGAATGAACCAGCCGTTGGGGAGTTGTCCCGCTTTTCCCAATGGCCAGCAGCACGTCCCTGTGCACAGCCACAGCACGCACCAGCTTGGGGTGGCTATTAGCGGTCCACGTTCCAAATTCGGAGGTGTTTTTCCTTGCGTATTCTGGGCATAAAAAACTGTCTCCGAAGGAGGGTGGGGGGAAGGGAGGAGAGCAACGTGCAAAGTGTGTTAACAGGCAACATCTGTCTGTACTCGAGAAAAACAGGACAGTGTCGAGGAATAATAAGCAAGGCACGATCCCAGACAGGAGGAAGCCAAGCGTATCGCCTCGGCATTCTCCTCATGTTCTCCCCCTGCATGTGCCATTTGCTAGACCGGTGGTTCTCAATCCGTGGGTCGGGACCACCCCCAGGGGGGTCCTCAAATTATTTTGTGGGGGTCCCCAGATGATTGACTTAATGTGCAACGTTGTTTTCTACCCTCAACAGTAAACAAACCAACATAAAGTTTTAAGTGTATAGAGGGTATCTGCACGTTTCTAAAGTGACAACTTAAGGACTTTTTAATACCTCTGAAATGACAAATTAAACATCGGCCAAATTGTCAAATATTAGAGGCAGAAATTGTGAAAATAGCTGATCTACATGCTCACAACGCCTCGCAACGCGAGGCGTTGTGAGCATGTAGATCTGCTATTTTCACAATAGAACCGTGTTATACAAAATGTAATGCCTCAACTCTTAGTGCTCATCAGGGTGAGGGGGTCCCCAGTTAAAATATGATTATTTTGGGGGTTGTTGCCTAAAAAGGAGAACCACTGGGCTAGGGCACAGGGGGAGAAACAATAAAACTATACCCCAGAATAAAAGCAGGTGATGTCCATTGGGTGTCCATTTCCCCCAAATTTGAAACAAATCTCACAGCCGATGCGTTCAAACTAACAACTACTAATTGTTAACATTCAGATAACAGAGGGGGAGGTACCTGTGGGGAAGTGCTCGTTGATTGGCCAGTTGTCCACCTGCAACGTGGCATTGCCGCCGTTCCTGGTGAACCGCACCAGGTGGTATTTACCGTCGTTGATGGGCGTCGTGTCCTCCCTCACGCCGATATCCACCGTGCCGATGTTGAACGTCACCCCCACTTTGCCTTGCTCCTGTGAGGCGCGGAGAGAAAAGAAAAAAAAAACACACAGAAGAAACCACATAAGCTAGCAGTTACTGAGCTGATTTCAGACTCGCATTGAGTCTTGCGAAAGCAATTACAGACTCCTTTAGATTGCACAATGACAAAAGCGTCGTTTGCCATATGCAAACCCATTTCTGAAAGCCTGCTGAGTGCTATACAGCTGTAAAGGTACGGCGCCGCACTTAGCTCCGCATCCGCCGGCATTGTCGAAGCCGACAAAAGTGCGATTGTTGACTGCCATTGTCGAACAGTAATGAAACAGCAAACGCGACGGGAAAAAAAAGGTTGAATGGAAACGGGCGCGGTTGAATGCCCTCGGCCCCGGCGCTAATGGCGTACCACCTAAAGAACCTGCGGATGCTAGCTAGCTATGCTTCATTATTCCGCTGTAATGTGATGAAAATAGGCTGCCAGCGGAGATAGTAATGATGAGTAATGCACCCCGAATGAATCCTGTCACTGCAAAGCTGGCTGGACAGATGCCTTCTCTGCCGTGGCCCCTGCATTAACCGCGCGGACGCCATATGCTTTGTGGAGTCCTCGCGGAGCCGAGGCGGACACGTCTACCTACTGTGGCGTGACCCCACGATGACACACCGTCATTTATGCTCTGGCAGTGGCGTCGGTTCAGAACAAGCGAAGGTATGGCAACATGACTGGTGTCTTGCACGCGCGCCTTCGTTGCCATACCTTAGCAAGAGGCATGATACATTTATTTTAAATACATTTTATTTATTCCCCCCCTGTTTCTATGGTTTCAAAGAGACATTCATGGATTTAGATTTAAAAGTAGCTTTTATTTTCCCCTCTGGACCCAGAGGGGAAAAAATGTACGCCCCTGCGCTCTGGCGTGCAGCGGTGTCACTCACTAAAAATATGGATCTGCAAGGTTGTAGACCGGGGTTTTTTCGACACTCGACAATGTTCTAAGACTGGGGTCTTTGACAGGGGGTCAGGGACCCCTAGGGTGTCCTCAGAGTTGGGGGGTCCTTGCTTCATAAGGGGTCCTGCCTGAAAGGAACATTGGAAGACCCTTGTTCTGAGACAAAGAGTAAATCGGGCTTCATCCTCCACCTCAATCGCCAACCCCCTCCCTCTGCCCCTCTCATTTTCATCAATTGGTTGGGTTTTTTTTTATCGCGGGTGCTTGTGCATTCATGGGCACATCATGTATAGGCGTCATAAGGAACGGGTTTCAGCCGCGGAGGCCGGGGGTTTTGAGTGAGCAGCGATGAGGAGGCAAAGGCCGTTTGTTTTCCATTTGTTTTTAATCCCCCATCGGGATTCTCTCAGTGTAATTACCTACTTTAGAGGCTCTGAGCGGAGGGACTGTTTGTCATAACAAAACCAAAATTAGGATGCCTGGCACGCGAATGACTCGCGCCGCTAAGAGATCTGCCCCGTCTCCGACGCCAACACTCGGAACGTTGGGACTTTGATAATGTCAGCCCGCACTTAGCATCACCTGCCCAGGTCCGTGCACTGATTAGGGCACTGTACTTAATCGTACCAATCTGTTTTTAACATCACAGGGCCTCTCTTAATTGCTATAGCAAAAGCACTTATAACTCCAACCTATACTTAACAGCCTTGCAGTGTGCTCCGATATGGCAGATTATACGGCGTTGCGCTAGACCACCCACTGAGCTGTTATATTGAGTATTTTATAAGCTGCTACCTTATAGAAGGTGCTCCAGGCAATTGGGGGAAAATAAGCCGCCGTTTACGTGGGGGAGGTGGATATTATTCGCAGCAACCTTACTGTAGTCTACAGATGCAGCTTTTAACATTCAACGTTTGTACAATGCTGTATTTGCACGGTGGTTTTCAATGCACAAGAAAGAAGATATGACCTTAAGACACTGCGTGTAGAGTATTTTCCACCTCTGAGACCCAACGTCAAGCTTGTCTCTGTACTACTGCATACCAGGGGCGTCAATTGGGTATGGCAGGGGTATGCAGCTGCCATACCCTGGGTCCACGTCTCTTTGTCTATCTGTGCTGGTTATTATGTTGTTCAATTACAGTAAAATAACTACAAATGCAAAATTTAACAAAATGGTCACTTTAACAAGGTGTTATAATTATATTCTCCACACTTGTATTCTCCCCATCGTGACAAGATGGTATATTCCCAGGTTCCGCAGGTCAGCTGCACAGGTGCAATGCATTATTGTTAATTAGCCCTTCACTATGCCCCTCCCAATAAGCTTTTGTCCAATGCTAGCTTAGAATATGCCCCTCCCAAAAAGCTTTTGTCCAATGCAAGCTTAGAATAACTTCCTGCTTGCCAAGGCTGGGAGGGGCATAGTGAAGGGCTAATTGTGGCACATTTACTAACATGCCAAGTTTAGCAGCACTTGAACAACCGCTCCAGGCTGCCATATCCAGCCCAAGAAACCATAGAAACAGGGGGAAACTTAAAATAAATGTATCATGCCTGTTGAGCTAAGGTATGCCTGTTGAGCTAAGGTATGGCAACATGACTGGTGTCATGTTGCCATACCTTAGCTCCTTACCTTAGCGCCTTCGCGCGTGTGCAAGACACCAGTCATGTTGCCATACCTTAGCTTTTTCTGAACTGACACCACTGCTTGTCTCTGTACTGCATACTGGCGGTACCTAAGGAGGTGTGGGGCGCCGGCATGGAAGTCTACGGGCTTGTTGATCAAGCTTGTATCAATTGTACGCTCGTCTGATGAGAGCATCCTGGAAACGTGGAATGAAAACTACATGCAGCTCCCCTTCATGAAGCACCGCTCAATTAGAATGTTGTCTTTTGTTGCCGTGTGTTTTTCAGTTGCGGGGTTCAGGTGGTGCCGTGGGCGTTTTTGTGGATTGGCTGCGCAGAGCGTGATGTTTGGTAGTTAGCGAGCGGAGAGAGAAAGAGAAGTTCACGCTCGTTCAGCGTGAAAAGCAGGGTACTGTCGAATGAACCACCACTCATCGAAAACAAGCGGTAATTGTGCACAGCTCCCCAGGTAAGTCCTCTTTAACTGATAACTGGCCTGAGGATCTGGCTATGTAATACCTCATATATCGTCGTTGTCGGGTGGAAACCTTGTATCTCCAGGTTTCAAATTTGTATGTTCTTTCGCAAAGCAAAGCCCTGCTTCACACAAGGCTGTCGCACAAAAGTAGTGAAAACAGCAGATCTACAAGCACACAACGCCTTGTGGTGCGAGGCGTTGTGTGCTTGTAGATCGGCTGTTTTCACTAGTTGAAATCATTTTTAAAACGCTAAATGCGAAACGAACGGTTTTGGACGTACAAGGTTTTCACCCGACAACAACGATATATAATACTTTCACACTATTCCACACACACACGCACGCACGCACGCGCACACGCACACGCACACGCACACGCACACGCACACGCACACACGCACACACGCACACACGCACACACGCACACACCCTCCCCTTTTGTCTGCTTGGTAAAAAGAGACTTCAAGTCATTATAATGTGCTCAGGCCCACAATGCAGAGAACAGCGGTGGTGGTAGCTCGTCTCGGTAACAATCTTCCAGCGAGGCTCGCCTGCACGGTAAAAGGAACAACGCCGCAGACAAGAGAAACCCATCTGCTAAAAGCAGAGGCACGCGCCTCACAACTGCCTCGGCACTCACTTAACATCTCGCTCGGAGAGAGAGGCTGTAAAAGCCCTCTTTATTTAAGTAGTCATCGTTAAAATGGAAATGCCACTTAGAGTGGCACACAAACGGGGCGCGTGTGTGCGCACAGACATGCATATCGTCGTTGTCGGGCAGAAACCTCGTATCTCCAAGTTTCAAATTTGTAATTTTTTTCGCTAAGTAAAGCCCCGCTTCATCACACAAGTCCGTCGCACAAAAGTAGTGAAAACAGCTGATCTACAAGCACACAACGCCTCGCGGTGCGAGGCGTTGTGTGCTTGCAGATCGGCTGTTTTCACTAGTTTAGATCATTTTTAAAATGATAATTACAAAACAAACGGTTTTGCACATAAGGTTTCCACCCGACAACAACGATATCATATGCAGATCCAACACAGGCACATGCAAATGCCTGCATGTGAGAGTACATGCAGGCCTGCATGCACGCACGCACGCACGCCTGTACGCACACACGCACACACGCACACCCAAGCACGCAGGCACTCAAGCACGCACGCACGTGCTCACAAAAACATACTGTATGCGAGGCAGACTGGCTTAGGTAAGCATGCACACACAAATGTGCTGATAATTTAATGTGACAAGGGGGATGTCGGGATAGTGTGCACTGTGCTGTGAAAAAAACTATACTATAGAGGCTCCTGTCTGCTCCGGTTCACTAACGACGGGCATGGGATCGGTCACGATCAATCGCCAACGCGCTTGAAGGCGCCAAGGCGCAAAACAAATGACGTGGACGGACGCGCCATGCGCTATAGCCGTTAGGGATGGGATGATAAGCGATATTATCTTTTATCGTGATTAAAAAATACTCACGATAATCGTATCGTGGAGATTTAATTTATCGTGATATTGTCCTCCGTCATGCACTGGATCAATCCACCTTGTATTTGCCGGGCTGCGTATCCGGTACCACTTAAACCCACTATAACTGGTAAAAGGTATTTATAATATACTTGATACAGTCCTTTTTCCACTCTCTATCAAACGTCTTAGCCGATGTAGAAGCTCACAACTAGCTAAATGTTCCGCCCCAGGATAATGGATTTTGATTATCGCTGTAATATCGTAAATCGCGATTTCTTTTGCCACGATAATCGTGATATGACATTTTTCATAATATCATCCCATCCCTAATAACGGTACATCCTCCGTCCGTGACCTTCAGAAGCCCCCCTGGCAGCCCGGTGCTCCCCTGTGTGGTCCCATCAAAGCCACATCAGCGACCCACTAATACCTAACAAACAAAGACTGATCGTCAAGCCCCCCGGCCGCCGTGCAAACAAACAACGGAACACGACAAGCCGCCGCAGCACACCCCGCGGCTACCGCGGCGGGCTCGCCATGTGTGTGTGTGGGCGTGCGTGTGTGTGTGTGTTCCCCCGCCCGCACTACCCTTGGTGTCCGGCTACCCTGCCGCCATGCACTCGCCACCCACCCACCTTACTCGCCTGCCTGCCTGCCCCCCCTTCCCCTCCCCCCGCTCTGCAGCATTGTTTGATTGACAGATCCAATTACGCTTTTTATTGGCCTGTCGCTCGCGAGGCGGGAAGGCACTTCATTGTCTCCTGAGCAAAAGGGGAAAAATGGCTATTGTTCTCTTAGTGGAAAAGATGATGGCTGCTATTCCGGGGGTAAACAAATGATGCAGTGAAAATCACTTTCAAACACCAGGCGTGCACGTATAAGTGAGCGCACGCGCGTGCACACTACAACTCGTTTGTAAACACAAACACAACGGGGAGCAGAAATGCGTGCAAACGCACGCACGCACGCACGCACGCACGCACGCACGCACACACACACACACACACAAACGCACACACGCACGCACACACGCACACACACAGAGACAAATGGATGCAACCCATAAAGTTGCAAAGCGTAACCTTGTGCAGTGTGTCTTTGTTTCAATGACCTTACATAAGCAGCACAAACACCGCACTCAATAACAAATTACATTGGGGACAGTGACAATTAACTGTTATGTTGTGTTAAAGTGCTTTTTATGTTCAAACACACACCCACACACACCGCGCGATGCCCACCGCACACCAGCCACTGCTGCTGCACCACTTTATCGAATGCGATTATGTTGGCAGCATAACCGCCGCAAGGAAACAGTGTGTGTGCGTTTGTGTCTGCACGTGTGAGCAGTACACACACCGTGGGTGTGGGTGCAGCATGTGTGCTCCTATACCTTTTGTGACCGACACTGATTGCAGTCACACACCAACCAGCCCTCCACCGGCGCAGGCCAACACACCTGGGCTCGGCACGGGGAGCTCCAGGGGTCCCACGTGACGTGATACACACCGACACCAATAATCAGGCCCGTCGCAATCCAATTCGGGGGGTCCGATCGATGCAGCCAACATGCGAGGAGGCCCCCCCCGGGCAGAGAGCGCAGGCACGGAGCATCAGTTAAAGCGGCAGTAGCCCCCGCAGCCTCTTAGAAGACAGCTGCTGCACGCAGGAGGAGGAGGAGGATATGGGCTTCTTCACAAGATGACCTCATCCCCCAACTCACCAGTGGTGTAAAAGTACATTTACTTAAGTACTGTACTTAAGTACAATTTTGAGTTATTTGTGCTTTACTTGAGTATCTCCAATTTCCAATGCTTTTACAGTTGTTTCCTGTTGAGATTGGCACATTTCCTGGGGCAAGCTGCCCATATCACACATGTCACACGTGTCTTCTTATTTTTTCACTCTCAAAACATGCAATGTAGTGCATTTGAAACTAAATTGCAGTGCACATCATGGGGTGATCACTGCTTGCCTCCTGTGAATTGTTTTATTTTTATTTTAGTTTATTTCGTTGCTGAGTGAGGTCAGCAGACAAAGTGACGTGAGTGAGATGAAAAAACCTACAGGAAACAACAGTACTTCTACTCCACTACATCTCGGGTCCAAATGTTTTTTTTACTCCACTACATTTATTTGAAAACTTTAGTTACTACTGTAGTTACTTTGCACATAAATAATTATAAAACATACATTAATCCACGTTAGCCCTACTTTATACCTAGGATATTTGAAAATAGCCGATCTACAAGCTCACAACGCGTTGCATCGCAACGCGTTGTGAGCTTGTAGATCTGCTATTTTCAAATATTTTGTACTTTTACTTTTAGTACTTTGAATATATTTTGATGCCAATACTTTCGTACTTTTCTTCAAGTACATTTTGAAGTCAGGACTTTTACTTGTAATAGAGTATTTCTACGTTGCAGTATTGATACTTTTACTTAAGTAAAACAAGTACTTTTTTTCCACCACTGCCTCATCCCCCAACCCACCCAATAGCTTTTCTGCTAAAGCCACAGACCTGGATACAGGGTTCCCACACATTTTTACCAATTAATTTCCAAACTTTTCCAGAATATTTAACCCGATTTCCAGGACTATATAATAATAATTCAGCTCAATAACGAGTCGCTTACTCCTATAAGCAATTCTCAAAGACAGTGGTTCTCAAACTTTTCAGGCCGTGACCCCCGAAATATTCATATTTTAACTGGGGACCCCGGCACCCTAATGAGCACTAAGAGTTGAGGAATTTTGTTTAACACGGTTTCATGGTGGTGTCATTTCAGAGGTATTAACAAAATCAATAACCGAAGACAATGCACGGCAATTTTTTCCAGGACCTTCCAGGACCCTTGATCAATTCCAAAAGTTTTCCAGTACTGGATTTTTTTTTTTCTAATTTCAAAATATTTCCAGGAATTTTATGACTGTGGGAACCCTGTGGATAAGATACACACATGTCAATGCTGCTTTGCGGTAGCAAGAAGGGAATCAGTTCATTTAGCTCTGGGGGGGTGGGGAAGAAAAGCCAACAGAAGAGGGTGTCTGCAGGTATCGGGAAGTTTACATTTAAGACTTTTTAAGACATTTTGATGCCACATCGAATGTTAACCATGTTGACTATTCCCTTTTCTCAAGAATTGATCGCTTTTAGCCATGAAGCCATTCGTTTGCTAGCTTGGCTGTCGTAGAGAGGACGTGAGATTGCTACCTCGCTTGACTGAATCCAACTGAAGCAGAAAGGAAAAACTACAGAATTGCACTTGCTGACGGTAATAACTGTAGCACCATTTAGATTGCCATCAATGCTGCCTGGTAATGCTGCCCCACAAACACTTGTGGTCATGTGACTTAACCTAAGAAATGGTCTGTGCGCATAAAAGACATATACATAGGCATATTTTGGTTTGGCGAAACAGTCTGACTGATTTGGAGAAAGAAATCTCCTGACAAAATGTATAAAAAAATAATAATAATTTATAATACAATAATAATAAGGCCTTTTTAAAATGAATATGAATTTAAGGCTATTCAAAACTTTTTAAGGACCATATAGCTACCATGGATAGGCCAGATGAAATGGCTCCATGCGTATGTTTGGTATGGATGCACACTGAATAGTGTGACCCATGCAGTATTGTTCAAATTTTGATTTAGTTTTATAAAATGTCATTTAGTTTTAGTCATAATTTAGTCACCTGAAAAGTTTAAGTTTTAGTCTAATTTTAGTCAACTATCATACGACAATATCATACGATTTTAGTCGACTAAATCTACAGTTGATTTAGTCAACTCAAATGTATTTTGGCGGGCCTTGATGACATTGTAATGGCTGATTTTACACGCGTTGTGAGCTTGTAGATCTGCTATTTTCAGCACGCAACACCTGAGAGCAACTAAACATAAAATGACTCTCTTCTCACTAGTCCCTCCCTAACGTCTAGTTTTTATTTTGTTGACGAAATTGTCAACATATTTAGCCTTTAGTCATCACAGCTTAGTTTTTTATTTAATTTTTATTTAAATTTAAAATTTTAGTCACAGTTTTAGTCGACGAAATCAACACTGGACCCATGTCCAGTGTTGATTTTCGAGAACAAAAAAAAAGAACATGTAATATGCTGAACTTTTCTCAGGAAGCGGGTTAAGGTCGGGGAATGTCTTAGAACTCTGGGGATGGAAGCATTACGGGCAGGGGCGTCAATTGGGTATGGCAGGGGTATGCAGCTGCCATACCCTGGGTCCAGGGGGGAAAATAAAAAAAATTTAAAGTTACTTTTAAATATAAGTCCATGAATGTCTCTTTGTCTATCTGTGCTGGTTATTATGTTGTTAAATTACAGTAAAATAACTACAAATGCAAAAATGTTACAAAAATGGTCACTTTAACAAGGTATAATTATATTCTCCACACTTGTAGGCTATTCTCCCAATCTTGACAAAATGGTATATTCCCAGGTTCTGCAGGTCAGCTGCACAGGTGCAATGCACTTGAACAACCGTTCCAGGCTGCCATATCCAGCCCAAGAAACCATAGAAACGGGGTAAAAAAAAAAAATGTACTTCTTAAAATAAATGTATCATGCCTGTTGCAACATGACTGGCCTTCGCGCGCGTGTAAGACACCAGTCATGTTGCCATACCTTAGCTTTTTCTGAACTGACGCCACTGATTACGGGGTAAGGATGCAATATGGGGTAAGGATGTTTCGCTTTCCAACACAAGCGGTATCACATTGCAACCTAGTGTTGGTTGATATCTGGTATCTGGGCAGCAAGCGGGTAACGTCAGTTGTATCTGGACGGACCCGTCCCGTGGTGGATCTATATTATAAGACCCAACAGGGAGAGAGGAAGATCTGATATCAAAAATCTGAACACGTCCCTGGGTGGGAGTTTGGGTTACATATCCCCCAACCCACCCCCACCCCCACCCCATCCTTTCATCTGACATCAGCGCTCAAGTTAGCTTTTGCGGTCAGGAACCATCAAAACTGGACGGTGGAAGCAGTAGAGGCAGGATCGATAGGCTGGAGGAGAGCAGCTATTGGACAACGTTGGAATGTTGCTGGATTGATGCACCTGGCCTTCGTGGCAACCGGGGCCATTTATTGTCGGTAATTGACAGAGATAACTCAGGGGTGGTGCAGTGATTTGTAGCTGTCGGCTCTCGTGTACGTCAGCTTCTCTCAGGTCGAACGTTTGCTAAAGTTTATAATGCTAGATGGACCATGGGGGTTCTCAAACCTTTTTTTAGCCGTGACCCCCAAAATAAACATATTTGAACCGGGGGCCCCCACCCTGACAAGCACTTGTAATTGAGTACCTGAAACGAATAACAGTCTAAGTCCATAATTGTATTTTTTTTTTATATAGATATTTTTTGATTTGCCAGACTGTAAACCACAAACTAGTCCTTTTTAACACTGTTTTTCCACTTTCCAGAAGTATTATGTCTTATAATTACTAATATATATGAGTTAAGTAAAAAAAAGCTAATTCAACAAAATGAGGGGGGAGTGCATTAAGAATTTAACAGATTAAAAACTTCTAGTTTGTGTTTTACAGTCTGGTAAAAAAAAAAATCGATATTCAAAATGTTATAATATGGACAGTTTTTCGTCTCAGGTACTCAATTGTAGGTATTACATTTAATGTAACTCGGTTCTAGAGATAAATATTGTGAAAATAGCCGATATATGTTCGCCTCTTGCTTACTTAATATTTGACAGTTTGGCCAGTTTGGTATTAAAACGGTCTTGAAAGTCCTTAAATTGTCACTTTAAAAATGTGCAGATATCCTGTATACACTTATACTGTATGTTGGTTTGTTTACCGTTGAATGAGAAAAATAAATTACATAAAGCTAATCATCTGGGGACCCCAAAACATAATCTGGGGACCCCACTTAGGGTCCTGACCCCAAGTTTGAGAACCAATGCCATAGATGCAGATGGTGTTAACCATGTCTTGAAACCTATATACCATACTTTTCTGAGCGGTGTCCCCCGGAGCTCTATCCTTGGGCCCCCTCATTTTGTTTTTGCTCCGCGCCAACTCTCTTCGCTGAAAATACCTGATCTTAAAGCGCCATCTTCTAGATCTGCTATTTTCGCAGAATGTTCGCCCTAGAATAGGGACGCAAGGGTTCCAGACAGTGGTTAAGGTCTGCATTTCCATTGTGCCTTTTATCCAAAGCACTGTAATGTGCCCATTCACACAAAGATGGTGGTACTAAACTGAGTCAACTTCATTACACAAGTCAACTCCCACCTGAGAAAGTCGAAAGTCGAAGTTGAAAAAAAAATCCTTTGTATTTTTTTCTATCATTATTTTTGCTCCATGTGTGCGTCATAAACAGTAGGATTGCTTATTGTCAAGTACAGAATGATCTAATATTATATTGCTACATTACATTTGGTATAACATGGTTCTATTATGAAAATAGCAGATCTACATGTAGATCGGCTATTTTCACAATTTGACAATTTGGACAATGTTTAATTTGTCATTTTAGAGGTATTAAAAAGTCCTTAAATTGGCACTTTAGAAATGTGAAGATACCCTCTATACTTACATTTATGTCGGTTTGTTTACAGTTTAGTGAGAAAACAATGTTGCACATTAAGTTAATCATCTGGGGACCCCCCCAAAATAATTGTGTGTGATGTGATGATGTTATCAAACGATAAAGTCGACTTCAACTCAACTTTTTACTGAGTCGAGTCAACTTGCAAAAATCACAAGTCGTGTCCTAATTCACGCAAAGATGGTAGTACTCTCAACCAAATCCAGTGTCTCGCTCAAGGACACTTCCTCACAAGGACAGGAGGAGCCAGGAATGGACCTTCATTGCCACCCGGAGGTTTGTGCAAATGATCAGCTATTCCACAGGCACAGGAGTCACTTCTTTTGTGCATCTGATGGTCAAATAATTAAACAGGGCCCAAGCTGGAGGCGCACATTAAAGTATCTGGATTAAATTACGGCTTTCCTACAATCCTGAAATTGCGTGAATGACCCTCTCTCAGTGAAATCTTCAAAACATGCATTACCACGCTTGATTGACTTCGACTACGCCAATATTCTATCCCGTTTTCTCATTTTAAATGATGGAGTCTAGGTCTAATTTGCAACTGCAGGTCGGACCAAAAGAAGCTGAAGCAATCACTGCGTTAATCATTCTTAAACGTAATGTTTATCCAAAAAACCTTGGTATAGTTACTCACCACCTCCAGCAGAAAAGAAACGACTTGCAGTTGGGCTTAGCGCTTGTGGGAGGGCCGAGTGGTTTGTTAACTCTCAAATACCCGGAACGCGCCCGAGTCGCGTTAGATTTTAACCACTTTAACCATTATTTTATGCTTTAACTATTGAAAAATAGCAGATATACAAGCTCACAGCGCGGCACTATTTTTGAAAAATCGTGAAAATGTGTGCAAGTCTTTGAATATCTTTGACCCGATCTTTGACCCGACTTCTAAATCCTTCTTCTAAATCATGTTGTTCTCAAACCTTTTCATGTCAAGGACCCCCAAAATTACAGGTATTTGTAATCCCTATCTCAAAATATGTTGTTCCAGGGACCACCCAGAAGCAAATATTTGAGTTACAAATGTTCGCTTTTAAATAGATATATTCAAAGACTTGCAAAGAAATATCATGATTTTTCAAAAAATAGCAGATCTACAAGCTCGCAGCGCGGCACTCGGTGCCGCGCTGTGAGCTTGTATATCTGCTATTTTTCAATTGTTAAAGCGGTCAATAATCCTAGGCCTAAATGGGTTAAACCACTTATGCTCTTATAGCGTTATAAGGTGATTAATGGTTTTGGCAGTTCCCTCCGAGGACACACACAGAGATTAAATAAATGATTATGATATTAATCGGTCCGGCAGTTTTGCGAGATTAGCTCCGGTTAAACGCAGAGACACACAGACCCTCTTATAGACAGTAGGGATGGGACGATATGAACATTTCATATCACAATTATTGTGACAAAAGAAATCGCGATTCACGATATTATCGCCATAATCACAATCCATTATCCTGGGGCGGAACATTTGCCAAAAAATAGACGATCTACAACCTCACAACGTGTTGCGTTGCGACGTGTTGTGAGCTTGTAGATCGGCTATTTTTTGGCAAAGACATTTTGATAGAGAGTGAAAAAAATACTATTTCAAGTACGTATATTATAAGTACCTTTTACCAATTACAGAGGGTTTAAGTGGTACCAAATATGCAGCTCGGCAAATAAAAGGTGAATTGATCCCAGTGCATGACAGAGGATGATATCACGATAAATTTAATATCCACGATACGATTATCGTGAGTGTTTTTTATCACGATAAACGATAATTATGCGAATCATCCCATCCCTAAAAGACAGCTATAGCTATTATAGTCACGCCATATATATATATATATATAAAAAAGAAAAAAATAATTACAAAAAAGCAATTTTCTAATGCATTAGAGGCAGAGAGGTTGAGGCATGCTGAGTGTTAAATTTTGTCAAGGGGATTCAGATTTCTGTGCGGGAGGCTCCTGATGTACCTTAATGCACCATTCCAATAAACATTCCCCTGAAAGCTATGAATTCCCATTAATCATTAATTCATCGAAACGCTCATTTAAACATTCATAATCGGCTGCAGAGTGGTTGAGGGCCTACTGTACGTGGGAGGAGGATATGGCGCGCACAAAAGCCTGCAGCTTCTGAAATATTGATTACACCTAAAAGAGCCCAGAGGCCTCATATACGGGCCATTCTTCACACCTGAGAGAGTCAGGAACAACTTCATCAAAAAGGACAGGAACAAAATGGCCTCCGTTTGCTTTTCTTTAGCATTACTGTAGGTAATTGCCTGGGTAATGCGGGCGAGTCCATTAGCCGGTTTTGTTAATGCCCAGGAGTGCCAGCCGGCCGGCTTTAGCCCTCGAGCCTTAAGTCTTGCGAAAAGTATAAGAGGCGGCTGCATTTTTAATAGAAACAAGCGGCCGCATTGTGAGGGGAAGGTAATGGCTTTGACTCTTGCGCCAGGGCTCAATGTCAAACTTGGAGGCTCGACTTCTTTGATCCTCTGCCGCAGCATATGAATCGCGCAGGGTCAGCCTTATCAATTATTTATGCCCACTCTTTCTCTATTTCCTGTTTGTCCGCTCTTGTGGCTGTAACTTGCCCTGACACTAATGGTGGACGGCCTGGTGAAAACATTTATCAATGTTACCGCAGAGCCCTCCCAGGGTCTGTCCTATCACTTTCAGCCTCTTGCAGCTGAGAGCAGCTGATTCTAATCATCGCAGCCACTCTTTAGTCTATATGTGTGTGTGTGTGTGTGTGTGTGCCTTTGCTCCATCAAGTTAAAAGTTGGTGCAAAGTTACGGTTTGCACCACAGAAAACCTTCTGTGAAAAAAGAACGTGTGTTGCAATACATCTGCAGTGAATTCTCATCATTTGGGGACATTATCTTTGAGTACTGGATGTATTTTTTTCAAACGTGCTTATTAGTACGAATTTTCTCGTTTACAGAAGGGTAATGAAGAGGGTTTCGGTTGTTGCTAAAAAATGCCTGGCTACGGCCCTTTTATTGGGAATTGGCTTTAAAAAAGAAAAAGAAAATAGGCGATCCACAAACTCACAGCACATCCCACCCACCATGATTCTTTTTATTATTTTCCTCTTCTTTCCAGTAGCCACTGGGGCCCACTTCCACCACTTTGAATTAGGGTTTGTGAAAGTTTTCCTGGTGGATAGAAGAAAACGGCATTCAGAGTAAGGTTATTATGGTTTTGCACTGTCATCGTTTATATTCTGTTTTCAATATCAGCTCAGTTTTAATCCATTTTTAAAGCGGATTTGCTAGTTTAGTTTATTTTAGATTTTTTTGAAAAGGCTTCGTTTTAGTGTTATTTTTTATTTCTTTTGTAATTGCCACCGCAGGGAGCAGTTGCTGTGAAAACTTGCAGCAATTGTGTCACACGTTACTCTTGCCTGTAATGCCACTCATACATAAACACACACACACAATCTGTCTCGTTTGCGCTGCTCTACACTGATTGCACTCAGCTCTGACCCCTGCCTGGGTCATACCTGTGTTGGAGCGACAGATTGACATCGAAATGGGCCGTCAAATTTCTGCAGTTTATATCCATGATTCAGAGAGACCCGACCATTGATTATTAAACCTCCTTAACAGTGCGTGCATGCCTTTGCCTTTCATGTGCTTAGGTCTCACTGCAGCCGTGCGCTGTCTCACTGATTGACAGAGCATGCAGCTAGTGTGTGTGTACATTGCCAGAGACAATTTTTTAAGTCTGTAGTTCCTTATAACAGGTAACTATAATGAGTCTCAGAGACATCCCATCCATACATCCACCCCGTGGTGTTTAGGAGCCGTGGTGTTGACTTTCAAAGGGGTGCAGAAGAGCAATGCTGCATTTCTCTCTGCTCTCCATGGTTGGAATTATGCGTGGCAGAAGTGATTATAATGCGCACAGCATAATTACAAGCCTGCTAAACCACAGAAGCGTAGTGAAACATCAGCCATGAATTTTCATCTGAAGGCCTGACCAGCCAATACAGTGCTTCATTTGCATCATTACCATGCAGAACTGCCAGTAACATGTACCGTAATCAGGACCGTGGCGCCCACACACACACACACACACACACACACACACACACACACACACACACACACACACACACACACACACACACTACAGTATACTTGTGAGGACCTCAACTTTATAGGACGTTTTATGAATGCAATTTTTACAATTTCTCACCACAACACTAAAGCCGGAAGATAATCTATTAGCTTATAAAGTGTCACGCTGCAACGTGTTATGAGCTTGTAGTTTTGCTATTGCAACAACCCTCACACAATAAGTGTAAATAAGTCCAACGTAACCTCTAAATGCTAATCTGAACCTGAATAAAACATAATGTTTTACGTTATTTTACAATAAAACAGCTATTTCCCTTGTGCGGATTCTAGTTCTACTATACTCGTGGGGGCCATTTGGCACAAGTAGTAATACTTGTACACACACACACACACACACACACACACGCACACACACACACGCACACGCACACGCACACGCACACGCACACGCACACGCACACACACACGCACACGCACACGCACACACACACACACACACACACACACACACACACACACACACACACACACACGCACACACACACTTGTACTTGTACGAAATCTTGTACGTCCAAAACCTTCCCTTTTTTGTCATTTTAAAAATGATCTAAACTAGTGAAAACAGACGATCTACCCGCGCACTTGTGCGCTTGTAGATCTGCTGTTTTCACTAGCTCTGTGCGACAGTCTTGTATGACGAACCTCACAGCCGCACTGTAATTTCTCCCCCCCAACACACAAACACCACACTACACACACACACACACACACACACACACACACACACACACACACACACACACACACACACACACACACACACACACACACACACACACACACACGTGCGCGCGAGGGAAAATCTCTAGCTTGCTTTAAATCTTGAAATCTTTTTTTTTTCTTCTTTAAGAATATACAGGGATCTGCTGTTTTCACTAGCTCTGTGCGACAGTCTTGTATGACGAAGCAGGGCTTTACTTACGAAAAGCGTAAACATTTGAAACTTGGAGATACGCAAGGTTTCTGCCCGACAGTGACGATATTAACACAGAACAATTCACCCTTTTCAAGTCCCGCCCGTTGTCCCGCCCCTCTTCGCACCCATTAGTTGGTTGCTGTGTCTTGGTAGGGACACCAAGACATCCACTACCATTGAAATTCTGTTGCTTCTAGTTGTTATTTTGTGTGTTCAATTCTCATTTTAAACTTGGTTTCAGAAAAAAAAGGAGCCTCTCAGGTGCAGTATAGTGACTGGGCATGTTTTTAAATGATTTTATTTCTCCAAAAATTATGTTTTAGCTAATTCAACATTAAAAAAGGCGGAACAAAGCGTGACAAGGCAGAAAGAGCCCGCTGGTTGGTCGGTCAGGGACCAATCAGAAGGCTGAACAAAGGGTGAATTGCACTGACGCTTTGTAACAGCTGCTTAGTGGAAGCTGGCCATAAATCATACATTTTGTTCCATTTCACTCCCTTTTGAGGAGTCACCGTGGGCTTGCTGCCCCTGTCTGTTATAGCAGGGGAAAAAAGCATGTCTTCTGTGACCTCTCAGCGCGCTTGGTTGGGCCGCGCGCTCCCCGTGCGACGGGGGGCTCGTAAAAAAAAAAAGAAAAAGAAAAAAAGAGCCAATGAATAGGATTTGTTGCGAGATGGAATAATATGCTGTGAAAGTCCATTAGGGACAGGGCTAATGAAATTGAAACAGCTTGGTGATCAAATTAGAATCTGTTCGGCAGATATTTAATTTAATGTGCCGGTGAATTCCAGCACGTTCTGTTAAGGTGGCCCCGGAATGAAACGCCGCGCCATAAATCAACCACGCAACACATTTCATCCCACGTTCTCTCCGCACCTTATTTATCCCCAAATGAAGAAGAACAACCTCACAGCCGCACTGTAATTTCTCCCCCCCGACACACAAACACCACACTACACACTAGACACACACACACACGAGGGAATGTGGCAAAATCTGATGTAGCTTGCTTTAAATCTTGAATCTTTTTTTTTCTCCTTTAAGAATATACAGGGATTTTTTTTAATTCTTTTTTCAAAGATGAAGAGTCTAAAAGCCTCGCTACCAGACCCCATGAGGCGCTCAGTAGTCATCATCAAAGTCTGCCCATTCAACTTGCGAGCGAGTGGAAACGGTGGCGGAAGCCAACATCGCCATCCTCAGAGAGCCTGTGGAAACCAGTGGAAGAGAATAGTAGGTCCAGAGCCACATCAATGGGGAAAGAAAACTTTCCCTGCAAGCGACATTTCAGACGTGTTAGGAATAGGCATCCATCACGTTGGCGAATGCATCGCGAATGCATCGCTGCAGCTCGCTTCATAAGGCAGTGATTCCTAACCTAGGTAAAGGTTTTTCAAGTGAGTCCTGATCCAGAAAAAAAGGGTTGGGAACTGCTGTCATATAAAGCAGTGGTTCTCAACCTTTTCAGGCCGCGACCCCCAAAATAGTCATGTTTTAACTGGGGACCCCTCACCCTGATGAGCACTAAAAGTTGAGCCATTACATTTTGTATAAATGGTTCTATTGTGAAAATAGCAGATCTACATGCTCACAACGCCGTTGTGAGCATGTAGATCGGCTATTATCACAATTTCTGCCTCTAATTTGGCCAATATTGGCTAATTTGTCATTTTAGAGGTATTAAAACGACCTTAAATTGTCAATTTAGAAATGTGCAGATACCCTCTATAGACTCAAACGTTATGTTGGTTTGTTTACTGTTGAGTGAGAAAACAATGTTGCACATTAAAGTTATATTCAGTGATTGTATTTAATTCAAATAAAAATATAATTGGTACATTTTCCATTCATTCTCCTCACTAGAATGTGTGCTGACCATATAAGGACTTCCACCATGGCCCGTGTTGCGAGCATAGCTAGATTCCGTTTTCAGAGGTGGCCAGCCAGTCCTCGACCAATCAGGGTAGAGTATGGCCGTAGTTATGTTATGATGTTTAGTTATGATGGTCAAAATAAAAGTTTTGAGAACCACAGTCGCTCTGAATTAAGAACGTCTGCTAAATGCCTAGATTGTAAACTACTGAACTCATAAAATAAATGCCACAGTCTCGTAGTAAATCAGTATCATACATATCCTGAAGCTGGAGACGTAGGCCTACCGATATTCAGTGATTGGGTCTAATGATCAAAACGAGAACATTATAATGGTGTAGAAAATCTATAAAAAACTAAACATTTCCACGCTTGTGACAAGATGACCCCCGGCCACTTTCATTATCACTGAATACACCTTTAAGTTAATCATCTGGGGACAGGAGTGGCACGGGAGTGTCCAATCCTTTCAACAGAGTCAGACACACACGAGACTTAAGCTTGTCTGAACTCTGTGCTGCCCTCTCTGTATTCTCCAGACCCCCTCCCCGACACATGCAGGAGACCACGTCCATTGCATGACAAAACCCAGAGGAAGCGAGGAGGTCAGAAAGGATGAAAACCCAACTCTGAGCTGTGACTCAATTGCATGGAGATTCAAACACATCATTGCATTCAAAATGTGATTGATGATTATTGGAGGAAAAGGCGACACAAAACACAATGCAACTATCAGGAGGTGTCACAAGGGGGGGAAGGTGGAGGGAACTTTAGCTATTGAAAAATAGCAGATATACTTGAAAATGTGTGCAAATCTTTGAATATATATGTATTTTTTAAGCGAACATTTGTAACTAAAATTTTGCCTCTGGGGGTTCCCTGGAACTAAATATTTTTAAATTGGGGTCCGTGGCCAAATACATATAATTTTGGGGGGTCCTTGACATGAAAGGAGCACCACTGATATATAGAAACATAGTTAAAAAAAATAAAAACTTTTATTTTATTCAAAGACTTGCGCAAATGTTCACGATTTTTCTAAAATAGCAGATCTACAAGCTCGCAGCGTGGCACTCTGTGCCGCGCTGTGAGGTTGTATATCTGCTATTTTCAATAGTTAAAGCACAAAAAAATGCAGACTATGAAGACCATTCATGGGGGGACCGTAGTGAATCCTTGTAAAGGCCCAGAATTTGGTGCGACACCCCTTGAATGCAACTATGGAAGGTGGAGTTCCTGCTTCACAAAAAGGGATACAGTGTTATAGAACGGATGCTGCAGCCACTCACACATACTGTAGCTATACAACCAAGCAGCTGCTTGATCTCGCTTTCTTTGAACATCAAGCAGAGCCTGGACCACAGTTCTCATACGAGAGAGAGGAAGGAAGAGAGAGAGAGAGAGAGAGAAAGAGAGAGAGAGAGAGAGAGAGAGAGAGAGAGCGTAAGAAGTTCCCATCCATCTGTTTACATACATTATGCACCATTCTGAGGAAGTTTCCCATTTCATAACGTGCGGGAAAACCCACTTCATCGGCTATTTTTGAATGGCCAATTTATAAAATAGAGCTTCATCGGTTATATAATGTTTTATATTATTGAACTAAATCTGCAAAGTAACTACTACTAGTGACTAAAGCTGTCAAATAGTGGAGTAAAAAGTACTATATTTTCCTCTGGGATATAGTGGAGTAAAAGTACACTACCTGGGGAGAGATACGGACAGGGGCGTCAATTGGGTATGGCAGTGGTATGCAGCTGCCATACCCTGGGTCCAGGGGTGAAAAGAAAAGTTACTTTTAAATATAAATCCATTAATGTCTCTTTGTCTATCTGTGCTGGTTATTATGTTGTTAAATTACAGTAAAATAACTACAAATGCAAAATGTAACAAAATTGCTATTATAATTATATTCTCCCCATCTAGACAAAATGGTATATTCCCAGATTCCGCAGGTCAGCTACAGGTGCAATGCATTATTGTTAACTGTGGCACGTTTACTAACATGCCAAGTTTAGCTGCAGCCTGCACTAGAACAAGAAACCGTAAACCCGGGGAAAAAACATTTTTTTGCGTGCGCATGAGGACTCCCATCTTTGCCATACCCTAGCTTTTGCTGAACTGATGCCACTGGATACGGAGGGGGAGGGTTGAACACAGCGGGGCAGGTAGAGGAAGAGAGGGTGAAGGGCAGGGGAGGACAAAATAGAGTGCAATCAAGGAGAAATTAAACCATGACAGCTAGTGAAAAAAGATGATTTACAAGAGCGTTTCATATGCCAGGGTGAAAGTTACTCATAGAGATAACATGCAGAGGAGAGACGGCTAGGCAGAGTGACACTGACAGGTACATTAAGGTAAATATATTCACAGCATATCTCTCAGTGTGAGATGATAGTTTAAGTCAAATAACTTATTTTTATTTTAAGATACAATCTAAATGTTTCATGTCTGTCCCGGAGGAGAAAGGTAATTGAAACTCGCAGTCGGATGTCTTTAGCGGCGCCTGTAGTGTCAAATCCCACCAGTGCGCCGTCAAATAGCTTCAAATAACTTATCATCCAGCAGGTGTGCTGCCTGACACCACCAGGGTAAAAAGTTCAATACTGTACCTCCAACCACCGCAGAATAATTGCATTGTAACATGTCGTGATTTCCCCCCCCCCAAAACATGATCATCAGGTATTATGATTATACTTGGAGGCTTTTTTTTTTTTTTTTTTTTTTTCAAAAAAGTGTACAGAAAGTGTTAAAGAGATGGTGCCATAGTTTTGTACTTTTTTGTTTTGTACCGTATGTGTCTATGGAGTTAACATTATTCTAATAGACCCCCAGGTGTGGTTATAATATGCAAATATGTCTTCCCTGTGTGTTTTTGGTTTCACGTGGGTGTTGACCAAGCTGAAGTTAGCCACACCTTTCAGGAAGAAACCAAAAATACACAGGGAAGACACATTTGCATATTATAACCACACCTGTAACCACTAACCACACAGTAATGTTAACTCCATAGACACATACAAAACAGAAAAAGTACAAAACTATGCCATCAGCTCTTTAACTGATTTAAGTTTCTATAGCCTACTTTTGGCTACATAAATGATGGAATTCCCGCTTAGAGTTCAATATAGTTTTACCGTAACTTTTCTTGCCATACAGTACCTCATCATATTGTGACTAGACAAACACATTATTCTTTCAATACTAGACGTCTAATGGGAATATAGCTTGCTAAACCATATAGCCTCTGTCGGGTGAAAAACTCATATGTCCAAAACTGTTATTTTCAGGATTCCACTTCAGAAATAATATGGAGATAAGAGGTTTCTGCCCGACAGTGAGGATATACTGTGAAGGGATTTGTGAAACGGGAGGCAGCGGAGCATAAAGTCTCACTGGCAGTCATCCTCCTCATCCACAACGAAAAAATACACATTACTCATATTTACATTATATTATTGACAGGGGCGTCACACCAAATTCTGGGCCCTGGGTACAAGGATTCACTGTGTTATTTTGTGCTTTATTGAAAAATAGCAGATATACAAGCTCACAGCGCGGCACTCTGCGAGCTTGTAGATCTGCTATTTATTGAAAAATCTTGAAAATTTGTGCAAGTCTTTGAAGGTTTTTTGAAAAACCTATGTTTCTATGTCGGTGGTGCTCAAACTTTTCATGTGAAGGACCCCCAAAATGATATGTATTTGGCCACGGACCCCCATCTCAAAATATTCAGTTCCAGAAACACCCCAGAAGCAGAGTTTGAGTTACAAATGTTCGCTTAAAAAATACATGTATTCAAAGATTTGCACACATTTTCACGACTTTTCAAAAATAGCAGATCTACAAGCTCACAGTGCGGCACCCTTCTATTTTTCTAGCTAAAGTATAAAATAATTAAGGCCCCCTCCACCTTAGGCCCTAGTATCTCAGTCCCACTTCCCCCCCCTTGTGACGCCCCTGCATTATATTATCAACCCTCCCCCCACCTTATACCTATAGTTGCGTCTCTGGCGAGTTATGTTATTATGTAACACCCCAATTTATACGCATTTGCGCGGCACGCTGCGCAGTGCGCACCAAAGGATGAGCCATTGTGGATCGGCTATTTTTGGTGTGCAACTAGGAACCCTTACACCCGTCTCATGTGGGTAAAACGTCAAGTCAAATTCTTTGCATGCGCAAGCCTAATTAAAGTGATGGCGGCGCAGGTGCGTAGGTGCCTTAACGCAGGACCCTTAGTGCTGTCAACCAAACAATAATCTATGGCTGCTCCCTTTTCATTCGCGGCACACAGTAGCCGTATGAGGAATGGATGCAGCACAGGAGGCAGGACCCTTAACAAGGTCTCCACTGCGACGGCTTAGGAAGACATACAGTGCGGCGTATCGTCGTTGTCGGGTGGAAACCTTGTATCTCCAAAACCGTTCATTTTGCATTATCATTTTAAAAATGATTTAAACTCTAATCTACAAGCACACAACGCCTTGCGGTGCGAGGCGTTGTGTGCTTGTAGATCTGCTGTTTTCACTACTTTTGTGCGACGGTCTTGTAAGCAGGGCTTTACTTTGCGAAAGAACGTACACATTTGAAACTTGGAGATACGAGGTTTCCACCTGACAACGACGATAAGCTACTGTGTGTGTGTGTGTGTGTGTGTGTGCGTGCGTGCGTGCGTGCGTGCGTGCGTGCGTGTGTGCGTGCACCCAGCTGTTATCTCAGCTTGAAGCCACCCAGTTTCGCCGGATTTCATGTGTCATTTACTAATCACTTTACTGTTTTGGGCATGTCGTTATTATCTTTTTTCTTTTTTAAATAGCAGTTCTACATGCAAGATTGAGTCGCCGCTATTTTGGGAAAATGACGAAAGCATGAAACAGGACTTAAGTGGTTGTAGCTAATGCATGACCAACCCCATCGCATCAGAGGTTCACTCAAACAACCTTTTCCACACCATAGGTTGTGAAAACATGTCAGCTCAGATGATAAATGATTAAAAAGCGCTTCTCAAAGCGCCTCCTCCTCCTCCATACAGCCATTTTGCGATTGTTCGCATTTATGCCCTCTGTGATATTCCTGTGTTTTGCCTGACCCGTGCGGTTCAGCCAATATGTGTCCATGTCACTTACTGTCCGACTGCCTGGCTGACTGCCTCCCCATTGTTGAAGCACACATGCGTGAGGGAGTTATCTGTTCCCTACACATGCATATGGGCCTGTTGTGATATCCTTGTGTACAGTAATAGGCAAGGATGGGGGAACGGGGGAAAAGGAAAACAAGTGTGTAGGAAACAGATAAGATGATGGTTTTCTGTCAACAGGAGCAACTGGGAGTAGATAACGCTGGCTCCATTAGAGATAAAATGATGTCTGTCTGTCTGAACCCCCGCTGTTAAGAGCCAGCATGGTGCTTCTCTTCATTGCATGTTTTCATATTTAGAGCCGAGAAGAGATGAGATGAAGAGAGGGGGGAGGGAGGGAGGGAGGATCGAGGGAGGGAAGGAATAAGGAAGGCAGGCTATAGGGAAGTAAGTAAGTATAAGGAAGGAAGGAAGGAAGGAAGAAAGCTAGGAAGCTAGGAAGGAAGAAAGGAAGCTAGGAAGGAAGGAAGCTAGAAAGGAAGGAAGGAAGGAAGGAAGGAAGGAAGGAAGGAAGGAAGGAATAAGGAAGGCAGGCTAGAGGTAAGTAAGTAAGTAACTAAGTAAGTATAAGTGAGTATAAGGAAGGAAGGAAGGAAGGAAGGAAGGAAGGAAGGAAACTAGGAAGGAAGGAAGGAAGGAAGGAAGGAAGGAAGGAAGGAAGGAAGGAAGGAAGGAAGGAAGGAAGGGAAGCAGGAATGAAGGCATGAATGACGTAAAGACGTCAGAACAAAAGCAAGAAAGCAAGAAAGAAAGAAAGGATAAAGAAAGAAAAATAGCTACAGTAGTTAGCTCTGAAATGGAGACTGGAATAGCCAGCACCTAAAATGGCTGAATAAATAGCAGGATATCTAGGTCGGCCTGTCTCTCTCCCTTCAAGGAGCGTTAAGGCAGGATCACAGCGAGTGTCCTACTTCCTGAGCGCTTTGGACACTTTCAGGGCAGAGCTGTCTTCAAACACAGGCTCTCCCCTTGCCTTGCCGAGCAGCGATATAAAGTGATTCCTCACAATAATGTAAATGGTATGATGTAGGGATGGGACGATAAGCGATATTATCGTTTATCGTGATAAAAAACACTGAGATTTAATTTATCGTGATGTCGTCCTCCGTCATGCACTGGGATCAATTCACCTTTTATTTGCCGAGCTGCATATCCGGTACCACTTAAACCCTCTATGGTAAAAGGTACATATAATATACGTATACAGTCTTTTTTTTCACTCTGTATCAAAAGTCTTTGCCGATCTGCAAGCTCACAGTGAGCTTGTATATCTGCTATTTTTTGGCAAATGTTCCGCCCCAGGATAATGGATTTTGATTATCGCGATAATATCATAAATCGCGATTTCTTTTGTGACAATAATCGTGATATGAAATGTTCATATCGTCCCATCCCTAGTATGATGTGGGAAAACAATCGCAAGGCCATTGTGGGCTTAAATGATTAAACACATCTACCTATTTCGAGTCCTTTACTTGTAATCTTGTCCATCCCCTGTCAATTATTCTCCATAATTATACCCCCTCCACACACGCACGTGCACACGCACGTGTACACGCACACGCAAACACACACACCCCCATATACGATTTCCGCGGCTTTATGTTTCATCCAATTAATTGGCTGAAAAGCAATAAAGGCAACCAGTCATTTTTTTTAAAGCAATTTTCTTTTTCCGTAATACGAAACTGCTTAAAGATAAGTGCATATCAAAGGCTTGGGAAGATAGCGCTCTGCTCTGCTCTCTCCTCTCTCCTCTCCTCTACAATTAGCAGAGGTGCCTGCCGCTGAGTTGGGGAGGGAGGGGTGTGAAATCTAGGCTATTGGAATGCGAGGGGATGCGCTCTCGTCCTCCTCCTCCGCGCGCATCAACGTCATACTAATGCTAATCGAAGCCTCCCCAAGATCAGCTTGAGAGATACCGCAGCTACCGCGCGTCGGGGCCCTGAGAGCGCGCGCCGCACGCTTGCCGATGCGTGCGTCACGCGGCGCACTAAGAGCGCACACTGAGCCGATATGATCAAAGAATTGCACGTGTTTATCACGGAGCTTTTATGTTTGCTGTTAAGTATTCCGATTGCGTGGGCTTGAACGTAATGGCTGCTGATAAATGCAGCACTGTTGTGGATGCAAAGTGGGCTCGAGTCGAGTGATGTGATGCCAGATTTTTGAGGTGGGGGGGTGGGGGGGCGTGCATGCAAGCATGCATGGATGTGTTTGTTGCCCACTTTGTAATAGATAGATAGATAGATAGATAGATAGATAGATAGATAGATAGATAGATACATACATAGATACATAGATACATAGATAGGTGGATGCAAAGCTGCTTGGAGTGCGACAGAAAGACAGATTACGGATGCACCGATACAGATTTATTAGTGGCCAAGGCCACGAAGTGGCAAATGGCCACTCATTGATATTGGACTTTCTCATTATTATTCTTCCGCCACTTTTGCTCTAGCGGCTAGACCGTGCAGTCGCTTTTTACGAAACTCGGCAGTATGGCAGAGGACTATGCCAAACGGCTAAAACGCGAAGCTCGCAACAATCGGCCAAAGGGTGGCGCTGTAGGAAGCCTTTGAAAAATGCCAACTTTGAACTGGTGTAGCTCATGCCCTGTTTCAGGTACAGCAATGAAACCTGTATACACTTATGCGTCTCCTCATGCCGAACAACTTTTACGCTCTGACTTTTGACCTCTGACCTTTACCTCTCCCACAATTTTGAATTATATGAAAAACAGTAAAAATGTATCTCCTCCTGGGATTTTCGCGTAATGTGCGCGAAACTTTTTTTACATGAACTTTGGACCAATACGGTCTGAAAACGTAGGCGGATTTTCTTTAAAGCGAAACATTATTTTTTAATAATTCACTCAATGTTGCAGTTTTATGCAAATTATTCTTCTGCCTCTAAATCATACATGCAAAGTCACACGTTCATGGCATTTGGCAAATATGTAGAGGGTTAGTCCAAATACCACTGAAAGCAATCTTACTCCAATTGGCCAAAGGGGGGCGCTATACGAAGCGTTTGAAAACTCAAACTTTAAAGGGGCATAAGTCATGCCTCGTTTCGTTTGAAGACATGCAACTTGCTTACACGCGTGCCTTGACTCAAGCGGAAGACATCTGTGTCTTTGTTAAGTAAGCTCCGCCCTTAGATTTTCCGCCAATTTGAGCAGTTTGTAAAACACTTAAACCCGCTTTTATTCCGGAACTTTTGCGTCACGTGCACAGAACTTTTTTTACATGAACTTTGGACCAATATCTAAAGATCTGTCAGATCGGATTTTTTAAACATTGAAACATGCTTTTTTAATAATTCAATAAACATTGCAAGTTTTATGCAAATTATTCTTCTGCCTCTAAAACATACATGCAAAGTAACATTTTCATGATGAACTACTGTAGAGGGTAAGTCCAAATATCACTGAAACCAAAAAGAATCATATTTGAACTGGGGACCCCCCACCCTGACGTGAGTAGGGTTTTCCCATGATCTGGGCCTTAGGCTAGATGCAGAATAGAGCTGGGACGTTCGCGAACGAATCAAATCTTTTGAACGGCTCTTTGAAGTGAACGTTGGGATCCGGTTCGCGCAGTAGAGAGCCGTTCATTTGGGGGGGAGACCCCCTCCCCCCAATTCAACATCTCCTTGCTACTCCACTGAGTACTGACTGAGTACAGTGAGTGAGTGAGAGAGAGAGAACAAGTGGAGGAGCGAGTTCATTGTTGCCTGCTTTTTTTTTTTAGGTGTTTTATGAATAACAAAAGTCAAGGTAGCTTAATTTACACACACACACATTTTATGAAAAGGGTAAATACTAAATTGTGATCTCAACTGTCAGCAGAGGAATGTGGTGCCACCTTGTGGATTCATGTTTAAACAAATTCTTCTTAAAAATATATAAATATACAAGGAGACAAATGAGCCAGTCTTTTGAACGGCTCTTTTTAGTGAGCCAGATCGATGGTACTGTCTCACTTCAAATAGCCATAAATCCCACCTCTAATGCAGAATGGTTAGGCACAGGTGTGTGTGTGTGTGTGTGTGTGTGTGTGTGTGTGTGTGTGTGTGTGTGTGTGTGTGTGTGTGTGTGTGTGTGTGCGTGTGTGCGTGCGTTATTCTTCTGCCTCTAAAACATACATTCAAAGTCACATTTAAATCACACTTTGCAATAATGTAGGTTAGTGCACTGTGCACTTGTGCACTTGTAACCCACGGTTCAGCGGGAATTACAGTCATTTTATTTTTCAAATGGAATATATTCTTATTTTTCACATGCAATGTTTTGACCACGGTCCCTGAGTCACAGCTGCCGAGCATTCGTAATCACCACACCCTGTATAAAGCCAGTCTTTTTTCAGTTTGTTCAGTAACCTCATTGGAGCTGCTGCAGGTTTGTACACATTTCATTTCAAGACTATTCCAATTTCTAACAGCATTACTCCATTTATATTAAACCCACACTATATTGCTTTTAGATCCACCTGACCAACTCTGATATTGACACTGAGGCTGCGTGACTAAGATAATTGGTAAGTGAACATGTGGCTCGGAAATGTTTGTTTCTGGTTTTGGGATTGGAATGTAAAAAGATTCATTTCGGGAATGTAATTATTGCTTGTAGATAAGCAGATTTGTCGACTTTATTTTGTTTTAAGCTTGTAGATCGGCTGATTAGTTGATTTTTTTTAGTTTTTTTGCCTGTGAAATGAATCTTAATTGTTTGGTTTTCAGAAACTACATTTCCCAGAATGCAGCAGCTAAGATGGTTGCTTGTTGGGCGTCGGCCGATTGAATCCATCTGAACAGTTTGAACAAAACACTGCTGAGTTGAGGAGTGTGTGCTGCTCTGTTAACCGGTAAGACTGTTTGCTTGTATTTTGTATGGTCTCTTTTACCGTTTTACTGTGTTATTTTGGTGCTATCGTTTACAGTGAGAATGTGTTTTATATTGTCAGGAGTGTGCAGTTGTGGATTATTGCCTGTGTCCACTATTGTTTGGGGTGTGGCCTCATCTCTTTCTTCAATGTAAGCATTTAACTAAAGAGATGTGAGTATTATTGCGACTGTTAGGTCGCAGTTACTATCGAAACCTCCACCGGCTGTCACTCTGTCCGTGTGACATCATACTTTTGCCCTATTCATATCTCCGTTACCATTGCCCCTATCCATGCCAAACTTTGCACACACTCCTTGGCTGCCTGATTTCTCACATGGCCCTCCAGCGCCACCATGAGGCCGATTCTTGCAAAACATTTGTGAACACTGCTCCTACAGATTTTGGCCTAAAATCACGCAAATTGATTGTCAAATCACAACCTCCGTCCCTGATTTCACACATGCCCCTCTCTAGCGCCACCATCAGACAGATTTTTGCAAAACACATTTTACAACACTGCTCCTACAGATTTTGGCCTAAAATCACGCAAATTGGATGGCAAATCACAACCTCCAAATCAGCAGATCTGTTGACTTTATTTTGTTTTAACCTTGTAGATCGGCTGATTAGTTGATTTTTCTTATTTTTTTTTATCCAGGCCCTGTTTTTTGCATGTGAACTGAATCTAACTGATGGCTTAGTTTGGTTTTCAGAAAAACTACATTTCCCAGAATGCAGCAGCTAAGATAGCTGCTTGTTGCAATCAGTTTGATTTGTCAGCACCTGGCCGCAACACAGCTTCTCCGAGTCAGGCAATCCAAATGTTTTTGCTCTTAACCACCGAGCTCTGCTTCACTGTGTAGCTGGCTCTCGAAGGGACTCTTCCATCGAGCAGTAAGCAAAACTCCACTATGTTCTCCTCTGTCGCACATTTGCTCTGTATTTTGCCACATTGCTAATGGTGGTTCTATCTGTTCCCATTGTAGGCAAATTAGGAGCTGCATCTGAGTCTTGGAAGAGAAATGGCATGTGTTAATGGAAGCAACGGCATACTGTGAAACATATGTTTCGAATGTAACCCCTGTTTGTTAAGTTCTGGAAAGAAGCATATTTTGAGTTAAAAGCCCCGGTTTTGGGAAGAACTTTATTTCATTTTTTAGGGGAACGCCCCATTGAATAAAACAACGCTTATTGCGTTTTCACCTTGAGAACTGTTTCCGTGTGCTGGTTTGGGTTCAGACTTCACAATACTTAATGTTTAAAAACTTTATTTGAAGACGTGTTAAAAGCCCCGGTTTTGGGAAGAACTTTATTTCATGTTTTAGGGGAACGCCCCATTGAATAAAACAACGCTTATTGCGTTTTCACCTTGAGAACTGTTTCCGTGTGCTGGTTTGGGTTCAGACTTCACAATACTTAATGTTTAAAAACTTTATTTGAAGACGTTTACTACTTGAATTATTTGAAAACATTGTGATTTAAAAGACATGCCTGAAAATGGCTAGGTTGTTAACCCTCTGTTTTGAAGGTTTACAACCTGATGACCAACTCTTCAACAAAGACAACTAATGAAAAAGTTGGAAAATAAAGATATTGAGTTAAAACCTTGAGGAGTTCTTTGGAACTATTTTATGTCTGTTGCATATAGTCTTTTGCATACATGTTGTGTAGAGGTCAATTTGTGCTTTCACCAATAACTATGCCGATTAGTGTAAAATCGGCAGAGTCTCTGTCATTTATAGCGCCACCAGAAGGCCGAAAACGCATTCTTCGATATTACTCCTTCAGATTTTATCCGATAATCACACAAATGGGCACACAGTATCTCTACAGTGATGTAATCATGACGGATTTGTCCAATATCATATTCTATCTAATTGGCTAACATTGAATTCCAAGGTTTGCAGGATTGCTCCTTTTTGAACAAAATGTCTCAAACGCAGCCTGCTATTTGTGTGAGATTTTGCACACACATTCCCACTAGGCCAAGGAACAGATGCCACCCTTCTCACATTGGCCTGTTATAGAGTCACCAGAAGGCCAAAAAAAACACCTGACCTGTTCGGAAGAACACTGCTTCTAGTTTCTCTTTGATGTCTTCTTTGCTTTCCCTTGATGCTTTTGCCTTGGCCACTTTATCGCTGCTTGCAGCTATATTTCAATTTCAATCCGATCCGATATATATATATATACATTTAGATATTTCCCGATACTCGATACAGTAGGCTGTAAAAAAAATGCAGCACTTTTCAATTAAAGCCATTTATTAATTGTAGGATGGGCTTCAGTTCAAATAACAGAGTTCAGTCAGTGCAACGGAGTGCAAAATGCAATGGCAACATGTGTCTCGTCTCAAGAGTGGAGGAGGTTATGGGCTTACAATTGTGTGATTATATTGCATATTTATAAGTCAGAGACTTTTTTATTATACATTTTTATGGAGATAGGGAATGATAGGAGACAACAAAACTCTCAGATTTAGTTTGACTACCTCTGGAGACAGCAGGAGAATATTCATCGCCAGGAGATTCATGGATTTGGCACTATGTATGTACAGTGTGTGTGTGTGTGTGTGTGTGTGTGTGTGTGTGTGTGTGTGTGCACGCACGCGCGTGCATGTATGTCCCCGCAGGTAATGTCACTTGTAAACTACGAGACCGCCGATCTGTGTAATATTTCTTGTGTATGCTGGCAGCAGACCAAGTACCTCGGGTTTTATTTTTCAAATCCGTCAGCGACACACTATACAATTTTTTGAACTCATAATCTCAGAGCTATCGTCCCTCCAGGGCAGCTGCGCGATAAAGCTTCCTGCCAGGCTATGGAAGGGACTGGCCAGTCGCACACATGACCAGCGGGAAGTGCTGTGTTGCAGGCACAAAGGGGGCTTGAGCCCCTGCCCTTTTATCCATCTGTAAAAAAATGCCCTCTCTAGACCATGAATGCAGTTTTCGCTATGGTGAAAGAAATGCAAATGCCCTCTTTACATGCCATACCTGAAGGCAGCATTCAAGAGAATTGCCTTCGTCCAAACTCTCTTGAACTTGAATGCAGCATCTTATGTTGAAAGAATTGCCCTCTCTGTGGATAAATCCATGCTGTTACGCCACATCTCCAGTATTCACTTGATTATGCTTAGTTCAGTGTGGTATCAACTATCAAGCACCGAAAATAGCCGACCTCCAAGCTCACAACTCGTCGCTATTGCTTCTTATTGTTATTTTGTGTATTCAATTCTCATTTTAAACTTGGTTTCAGTAAAACGGAGCCCCTCAGGTGCGGTATAGTGACTGGGCATGTTTTTAAATGTTTTTATTTCTCCAAAAATTATGTTTTAGCAAATTCAGGCGGAACCAGGGCGGGACAAGGCAGAAAGTGCCTCCTGGTTGGTCAGTCAGGGACCAATCAGAAGGCTGACAAAGGGTGAATTCCTACGGGGCTGTTTCAGATTCCTAAGCTGAGAGGAGACGCACTGTGAACGAAACTCATTATGCCGCCAAAGCACAACTTCTATTGAGTCATTTCCGTGGCACCATTGCGTTTTCTGTTAATACAGGGTTGTGATTGCGTCACAACTGTGCTGATTGATGTTGCCTCGAGATTTCCAATTTCATCAAGTCGGGAGACTTGATCATCCAACATAGCTTAATGTGTGTTCATGGTGGGAAACCTGTGTATGCCGCATATACAACACCACATCAAATCCTTAGCAGAGATAGTCACTTGCTGGCATTCTCAATATAGCTTTATTACATTCCTTGACCCCAAAAATATAGATCTTGAGCCAGCCTTGTCCACTTTATTTTGCTAACAGACTTGACTAAAAGCATTTTGTTCGATTATGTTTTACAGTTTGCAGTTTGTCTTGAAGAGAGAGAGAGAGAGAGAGAGAGAGAGAGAGAGAGAGAGGGAAGGAGCTGTGGGAGAAAGAGAGCAGTTTTTGGTTTCATCAGACAGTATGAGGATTATTGCTACATACGTCCTGGTGGAGATTTGCACTCTACTGAGCACATATTTCTAGTTTTCAAATGTCACACTGCCTCTCCATGTTTGCCCCAATATGGCAGATAAAAACTGCCTCGCACTGTGAGACCAAATGAGAGAGAGAGAGAGAGAGACACACACACACACACACACACACACAGACAGACACGCACGCGCACACACACGCACATCCTCAGGGCCGTAGGGCGTCTAATCGGCGCTCTAGGCGAGATCTCTCGAATGCGCCCCCCCCCACTCCGTTTTTTGCGCGTGCGCGCGCGATTTTTGCGGGTTTTGCTGTGAATTTAGTAGGTTTTGGGCCGGTTTGGATGACTGTTCAATAATATGACATTTTCTCGGGTTTTGGCGTGATTTTTGGGTCAGGTTGGGTGGCTCATTAACTTTTTTTTAATTTTATTTGTTACAAAAATGGTCAACAATGAACAGCAGACTGTGTACAAGGCAAGCGCGCTGGATAAACCTAATAAGCACGCACACACATACTTTTAGTTGACCTTGTACCAGTGATTTGTACTGTCATGAAACTGTACCTTTTCCTATTGCAAACGTCTAATACATTCTTCAATGTTCAATCAATCAATGGAAATTAAATGCACAGCGGCAGATCCAGCAATATAAATTAATTCAGTTTCTCTCACCTATCACCAATGACGATTATGACGTGGTTCTGTAACTGCTGTTCACATAAAATCCATGCTCGTGTCCTTTTGGGTGAATTTCTCAATGAAGGGATCATAAAGCGTATTACTTTTAAGTTCCAAAAGCCAGGGAGGAATGAGGTGACAACTAAACACGTTAATTTAGCCTTACGGCGACGTTACTTTCACGGTTTTAAAACAACAAACGGGTTCAAAGTACTGCTATCAACTGGCACGCAATACTTGCCACTTCTGATACCATGTCGAGTAGTTTATACTTTGTTGTAATAACGGAGTGTCCACACCATAGAGTTATACACAGTGTTGTTGTGTCCGTTTATTAACTCACTCCCCCGGAGCTCCAGTGCCCACACACAAAGGTTCCTACCAACAGTAGGTCCTAATACTACACAGTGCCACTGGACAGTCTGGACTGGTCACAATCATGATCATTCGCATGACAATTTATTTCTATTTATTTATTTATTTGTTATGTATGTAACACTGGCCAAGGAAGGCCAGCCAGGCTGCGCCGGGTGAGCCCAGCCCAGGCTGTGCACTGCTGAGCGATCGGCGCCCCCTAATGAAGAGTGCGGGGTACTACTAGTACCAATTTCATTCATATCGCCCTGCTGCGACTTAGCGCAGCCTGCCTCTGTCCCTCTCTGATGCTCGACTCGAGTTTTTATGATTGATAATAAAAATGTTATTTTGACCCACATAAGCAACTGGATCGTCTGGGTGAGATAAACCAATAGAGGGGGCGCCGATTATTTTATTTTATTTTTTTAATAAAAAAAATAATAATAATAATAATAAAAAAAAAAAAAAAAAAAAAGAAAACTCCATTTCGGCAGGCGCCCCCTTGAGATCGGCGCTCTAGGCGACCGCCTATACCGCCTATAGCTAAAAACGGCCCTGGCAATTCCTCATACACTCCAGTCCAGACCAACATCCACTCCCTTAAAGGAGCAGAGGAAGTTCACCAAGAAATCCCACTTTTCGCGAGACAACCTAATTTCTTTGGCAAACTCGGGGTGTGAAAGGGCATGGTGTCTAAGCGTGACATTATCTTTATGTGTGGAATACCTTTTCATATTGCAGACAGCGGGGGCATTCCCTTGAGGCCCCTCCTCCTCAGACACAACCTCACACTTTACCAAAGTTTGCTTTTTTATTTCTCTCTTTTATTTTAAGAATAAGTAGGAGAGAGACAGAGGAAGTGAGGGAGGGGGGGGGAGGGTGTTGAAGACACCATAGCCTTGGCACAACATAGACAAGAAATGGACAAAGTGACGCCATTGGTTTCTACAGACGGTAAATGAACAGCGATTTCAAAACTGCTTTCTTTTCTTTCTATATCCGGACCAGAAATGAAACCGGAAATTACTATTATTTATTATGAATGCTATTGGCTGCAACCGCAGCGAGGGCGGGTCTTCACTCGGTAGAACCAGTAGAAAGCCTAGAAACATAGCCCACTTTATCATTTATTTTAAAATGAATGTGACCATAATTTAAATAAATAATAATTTAAAAAATACTTTAAACTAGCGTTTGAAAACATAAAGTGTTTATGAAAAAGTTCACAAAGGTAATAAAATCAAGTGTGACTGTGAAGTTCACCCAAAGCCTCATTGCGTCCATTTACATATAATATCTCGCCAGCACACCAGTATAAGGTGAAATAGCAACACCTGCTGGGCCATTAATAGGAACAGCAGCTTCAACGAGAACCCGAAAGTGGATTCACATCCAGCGAACAAAGCTAACCCCTTGGCACAAACGCACGAGAACTGAACGCGTGGCCATTGCGGCCAACTCCTGACCTCCTTGATCTACAGTAAAGCCACAAAACAAAGAACAAAGATTCAATGATGTGGGTAGCCTGACACTCAGCCTGAATTGCATTTCGTTTCACTCCATTATTCAGTCTGAACTTGCTTTCATCCAAGGCAGTTTCTGGGATGCGTGTTGCCAAAGAGGGAGTCTTCTGCGCTTGGTTCACCGTCTGACCATCACAACAGAAGCAAAGCAGATGACGTAGTGGCTGGCTAGTGGCTAGCCTGTTGCAGAATAGGAGCGCTACGAACTAGTAATCAAACACAACATAACATCTCTGCTACTGATGTTTCATAGCGAGATCGATACGATCGCAAATTACCGCGACGGACGACGCAATGTTTATGTTTGGGAATGTGCGGCACGGTCCGGTGGCGGCGCTGGTTTACTTGGAAACGCACATGAGTTCTGGGAAAACCCCACCCACGATGCTCACAAGACGCTGATTCACGACGCTGATTCGCCATACGGATTTCCAAACGAGGAAAACCTCTTCAATGATAGCACTTCCAGACTACCTGAATCGCCGAAACAAACATTTTAAGGGGTGTGGCTGGTGATTCAGGGTCTGAAACCAAGCTATGATGCAGGTAGTAATGCAGATAATTCTAGCTCTGCTCTCCCTTCCTCGCTGCACAGGGTCCTCCCGATGCAGAGGGAGCAAAACGGAAGAGAACATCAGAGAATGAAAACTGCACCTCCTCCTGCTGTCTCCCTCCTTCACCTTCTGCTTTCACCAGGGTGCTGCAGATTACTCTGTTCTCTCCCTTCTCTCTCCTCCTGTGGCCCACACACATACACATACACACGCACACACACACACACACACACACACACCTGGGGGCCCTATATCTCCTTTCACCGGAGCCATATGAAAACTCGGGGCTGCCTCCTTGCTTTCGCCAGCTGCTGTGGAGACTGTGGGGCCAGTTGGGCGCGGTAGGTGCCTGCCAGACAGGCCCTGCTGTCGGATGAGTTTATCTGTCATGGAAGGCATCCGTCCACCGGCGCCCCTGAAGGGAGATTAGACACACTGTGCTGGCTTCTTTCCCCCTACCTCTCTCTCTCTCTCTCCCTTTCACTGCCTGCTCTTTGTCCCGCTTTATCTCCACGCCTGTGTTTTCCGTGTCTCTCTCTGCCGCCCTGGCTTCCACTGGCCGATCCGTGTCTCTTTTTTATCTCCTAGCCTGTATTTTCTCTGTCCCCTCTCTCACAGGGTGTACTCCCAGTGGCGTCAGTTCAGAAAAAGCTAAGGTATGGCAACATGACTGGTGTCGGCGCACATGCAAGACACCAGTCATGTTGCCATAGCTTAGCAACAAGCATGATACATTTATTTTAAGAAGTACATTCTATTTTCCCCCCGTTTCAACGGTTTGTTCAAGTGCAGCAAAACTTGGCATGTTAGTAAACATGCCACAATTAACAATAATGCATTGCACCTGTGCAGCTGACCTGCGGAACCTGGGAATATACCATTTTGTCAAGATGGGGAGAATACAAGTGTGGAGAATATAATTATAAAACCTTGTTAAAGTGACCATTTTGTTAGATTTTGCATTTGTGGTTATTTTAATGCAATTTAAGAGACATTCATGGATTTATATTTAAAAGTAACTTTTATTCTCCCCCCTGGACCCAGGGTATGGCAGCTGCATACGCCTGCCATACCCAATTGACGCCCCTGGGTGTACTCCCTCCATCCTGTCCCTCCCTCCCCCTTTATCTCCCCGACTCTGTTTCTCTTTCTTTTTCTCCTTTCCTCTCTCTCTCCACGTTAGCTCTCCTTTCCTGTTGTCTACGTGTCACTGCGTGCACCGCTGAGGCAGGTCTGGAAAGCGTTTATAGCAGCAGAGACGGGGCTTGTCAGGTTCGGGTGAGGTGTTCTCACCAGGAGCGGGCTGTGCAAGGTGAGGGACAGATGGTCCCACCTTGTCAAGTCAGCAAAGGTGTTGACACAGAACCAGATTATGGCATAACAATGAACATCGCGTGTATCAGACCTTTTTTTTTGTCCATGTTCGTGTCAAAATGCCGGCGCTAGAGGACTGCACAGCTGACCGAGGCAAATGATGCTAAACACTATCACAGAGAGAAGGTCAAATGTACACATGCCTCAAAGCCACAGACACACAGCACTTGGTCCATTCCAGAGAGTTGCCGTCATGGAGGTATAAGTCCTTTGCAGGGCGTTGAGTTCACAAGCGAACTGAATGACTATGTTGGCCTTGCTACTGCCGCCATTCTTCCCCACCACGTCAAATGCACATGCATGCATCAGGACGTACACCGGTTAACGTGTTATGCAAATAGATATTTGTACCGTGCCTAGAATACTGTGGTGAACGCCGTGGTATCCTGTGTAGCGACCAAAACACCCTTCTTTATTTCTACTATAAAAAACATACTGAAAGATGCAGTGCCATGACTTTTCCCCTTAAAACATGATGATCAGGTATTATGATTATACTATTTTTTCCCCAAAAAAGTGTACAGAAAGTGTTAAAATTGGGTTTTTATGTGGCCACACCCACCAGTTTATTAAGTATGCCTGGTTGTCAGGTGGCTGGTGACCCAGCTGAGGTTAGCCACACCCACAGTGTTGGGTGAATGGTAAAAGGGGAGGGGGTGAGTTTATGATGTCATTTAATCTGTGTTTTTCGACTGGGCCTTTTGACCACACCTGGGGTTCTATTAAGAGTACTGTCAACTCCATAGACACATACAAAACAGAAAAAGTACAAAACTATGGCACCACCTCTTGATGAAATTGAAACACAAAACTGCATTCAGTCATTCAGTACTTTCTGTATTATGCACAGTTGTTAAGTAAAACTAAAAACATTGTTTGCCATTGCTAAAGTTGTAAGTTTTATGTTCTGGTCCCTGCCAGCAGTTTTATAATTAGACTGCCATCTGCCTTGTGCAATCCCTCAAGTGGCGTAGCGTTGGTACCAGAGAGGAGGAGGCCCCTTGGAGCCTTTTCCAAGCGAAAAAAGTTGAGGGAAAAGCATATGTAATGAGTCACTGGGTCTTTCTCTCTGCTCCAAATGGCTGCACAGTAATTGCTGTCCAGGCAGATGCCTTCTGGACAACGGCCAGGGTACATGTAGGTCAGGGCAATTTGAGTGCAGGCGGATCCGACAAAAATAACCCTAAATAAAATAACCCCCCAACATCCCGTCTCTCTCTCTGTCTCTCATAGACAAGGGGACAAATAAGGGAGGAAGGGAAAACGGAGGAGTGAAGAGTTTAATAAAAACACTGCAAGTCACATCACAAAATGGACACCTGTGTCAACTGTTTCCACAGGAATGAGCCTGGCTGCATATCAGTGGTCCAGTGTGTGTGACATGTTAAGTACTGTAGGTTACTTTTAATTAAGTGCAAAATAAAAATAAAAGGCTGCATAAAGTGCCTATCCCGGGTTGGCCCGGGATATATACTGTAATAGTATAGTTATTTCTCCTTTGAGAAACGTTGACATGCGTGCAAAGTGAAAATCCTCCATAGAAACCCATTGATCTTGCAACAAAGAAGCCTCGATCTCGAAAAAAGACATTTGATCCCAAGGCTGGCATTTTTCACGGCAAAATAGCGCTCCACTGTTGGCTGTCTGCTGGGTGCTGCAATTTTGGTGGCTTTCTAAACTACATCTGGGTTGAGGCGGAAAAAAGTAAAGTGACCAAAAATCTGTGGATTTTTCCGCCCGGCCCTTCAAAATAAGAGCAGAGGCCTATGGGAGGAAGTCCGGGCGCTCTGCGCCCCTTCATCCCTTCAAAGTAATGGGCACTAAATGGGTTAAAAGGAAGCATAGTTTTCAGCTTTTCTGAAGCAGCCTATAAGAACATATGAATGCTCGGCTAACATGCAGGAGCTGACGGATTTACGAATGAACAAAATTTACAGAGCTCTGTGAGGTAAATGTACCGTACAGAGATGTACAATGCCATAATGTATCCCCATTATGCAAGTAAAGAGAATAAAATGTGATATATATGTATATTGAGGATTAATAATTAATAGGCCTACATATTTAAGGGGTTATTTCAATCGAGAGAGGGTGGGGCGCTCGTACGTGTACTGTACATCAGGGACGTGCAGAGAATGTTAGAGAGGCAGGGGCTGAAATTTCTAAAAGGGCCTTTTTGTGAAAATATAGAAAATAGCAGACCTCCAAGCTCACAACGTGTCGCCCTGCGACGCGTTGTGAGCTTGGAGGTCGGCTATTTTCCGTGCTTGATACCACACTGAACTAAGGATAATCAAGTCAAAACTGGATTTCTATTCAGGAGAGTTTGGACAAAGCAATTCTCAACAAATACAATCAACAATAATCGACAAAGAAATTGTAGTTTGATTTGGTCTCTATTGATTTATTGACATTTATTGACAGCTGTTCAGAGGTCAACACCAACGGCATTCATGGTCTGGAGAGGGCAAAAGTGCCCTTACAGACGGATAAAAGAGCAGGGGCTCAAGCCCCATTTCATGCCTATGTGTGCACGTGCCTGCTGTACATGCGCGTGGGAGGGAATAATCACAGTGTATCTTCAGCAAAAGAAATTCTAAACTAGACTTACACCACAGGGCCCGAGATGAAGTCATGCCAACCTCAGCTCCTCCTCCTCCTCCTCGGCCCTCCCTGCATGTTTCACCAGCACATGAATGATTCAGTGGAGAATGAATTAACCACGTGCTCTCTCTCTCTCTCTCTCAGCTCCTCCATGGTTCTGTTCACTTTAACGCCGTATCCCAGTGGTGTAAAAGTAACTAAAGGACATTTACTCAAATACTGCACTTAAGCACAGTTTTGAGCGTGTCTATTTTTAACACGCTTTATATAACTTCCACTCCGCTACGTCCGAGGCGCCTGATTTGGAATCGCACATGAGTTCTGGGCGGAGCCGTTTGTTTTCACGCCCGTCGGCAGGTTAGTTACTCACCAGCGTTAGTTTAACTGAGGTTAGGTTTAGGGTTAGGGTTAGGCATAGTTTTACTGAGGTTAGGGTTAGTGTCAGGGTTAGGTTTAGGCATAGTTTTACTGAGGTTAAGGTTAGGGTTAGGTTTAGGTGGTCGCACCTCCACACAGTCCAAGCGAACAAAAAGGAGCGCTCCCTAGCTCCAGTTCAGCCAATCAAAAGCTTCCATGGGCGGGGTTTGCCCAGAACTCATGTGCGTTTCCAAATAACGCGTCCGAGGCAGTGTTGATTTCGTTGACTAAAACTATGACGAAAAATGATTGTCGACTGCGTTTTTTTCACTGACGAAAACTAAATAAAAACAAAGCTGACGACTAAAACTAAGACTAAATATATTGATAATTTCGTCAAACAAAATAAAAACTAGACTAAAACTTTAGGGAGGGACTAGTGGAGAAGAGAGTCATTTTATGTTTGGTTGCTCTCAGGTGTTGCGTGCTGAAAACAGCATGCTGAAAATAGCAGAGCTCACAACGCCGCGACGCGTTGTGAGCTTGTAGATCGGCTATTTTCCGCACACAACCAAGTGTAAAATCAGTCATTACGATGCCATCAAGGCCCGCCAAAATACATTTTAGTTGACTAAATCAACTGTAGATTTAGTCGCCTAAAATCATATGATATTTAGTCGACTAAAATTTGACTAAAACTAAAACTTTTCAGGTGACTAAATTATGACTAAAACTAAATGACATTTTATTCAAAAGACTATGACTAAAACTAAATCAAAATTTGCTGTCAAAAACAACACTGGTCCGAATTTCTAAAGGGGCCTTCGGTGAAAATAGACGACCTCGTCGGCTATTTTCGGTGCACGATACCACACTGAGCTAAGCATAATCAAGTGTACTGGATACATGGCGTACAGCATGGATTTCTACACATGGAGGGCAATTCTTTCAACATAAGATGCTGCATTCAAGTTCAGGAGAGTTTGGACAAGGTAATTCTCTTGAACGCTGCATACCTTCAGGTATTTAGTATGGCATGGAAATGGGGCATTTGCATTTCTTTCATAGTAAAAACGGCATTCATGATCTGGAGAGGGCACTTTTTACCGACGGGGGAAAAGGGCAGGGGCTCAAGCCCCCTTTGATGTCTATGTGTGCACGTGCCTACGTATTTGCGCTGACTCAGTTCTCATGGCCACGCACTCGCATCACAATGAATCAGACATGAACATGTGCATGCACACACACACACACACACACACACACACACACACACACACACACACACACACACACACACACACACACACACACACACACCTGAGTTGCATTACTGACAGAAAGGCCATTTTTGAAAGACGGACTGGACAAAATGGCGTTGCATTCCCTGAAAGTCAGCATGTTCTTCTGCCTAAAGAACCTGCCCAGCGCTGGTAATATGAGCAAGAAGACACACGCATGTGCGTGCGCACACACACACGTACACACACGTACACACACGTACGTACACACACACACACACACACACACACACACACACACACACACACACACACACACACACACACACACACATACATTACGGCCAACAACATGGAGTCTATATTCTGGATAACTGGGTCGTGACCCTATTGGTTGACTCGGCCGGGCGCCCAATCAGGCCGGAGTCTATCGGGGGGCAGTGACCTCTGGGCAGAGCCCGTCACAGACTGACAGGAAATGATGCGGGCAGGGCAGAGAAGGAGCGAGCGACATGTACAGCCTCTCGGACAAACCGGAGATCAGGTCTAAAAATAGGAAAACGTGTCTTTCGCCAACAAAAGAGAGAGCGGGGGAGCGGAAATGGCCGAGAGGAGAATAAGAGACGGCGGACGAGATGGAAGACTGGGCTGTCACATCTCCCCCCCGACAAGCCCACCCCCGCTGCCTGTGGGGGGGGGGGATCAATAAGATCCTGAGATACACTCCACAACCTGCAATGATTCAGAGCTTATAATAATTCCACGGAGAGCCGCGGAGTGTGGGGAAATATCTTTCATCCCCATAGCTTGGTTTTCTGATGATCTCAGCTTCATATAAAACCTGAGATATTCTCCCTTTTTTGTTTCACCGCCAATGGCGCTTGCTTTGTCGTGTGGCGGGAGTCAGTACGGAGAAAGATTGAATAAATACAAACTCTGGCTCGGTAAAATAGCCCAGGTACTCTGGCTCTCGCATTTCCACTGCATCTGTGTAGAAGGAGCTTTGCATTCCATTCTGATCCCTAGCCTTTTCTTCAGTTGCTATTTTCTTTCTCATAGCGCGGCAAGAGAAAGAAACTTCTTGATGCTTCTTACCAGCAGGTGCTTAATCCTTCATGAATACATTTGGTGTGTGCGCGCTGTGTGTGTGCGTGTGTGCGAGCCAATCTGCCACAACCGCTGCTGATATTGAAAGCAGAAGATGGATTTTTTTCCTTACGTCTTTCCGCCAGATTTATTTTCTAATGTTGACGTTTATCACTTGAGCGGCCCTGCAATTCATCATGCCCCCATCTTGTCGATAATCCGAAAAAGAGAGTCGATTTGCAAAAAAAAAAATGTGAATCTTACTTTCTTCCTTTATTTGCCTTCTCTCGGCTGTCTGTCCGCCTGTCTCGCTTTCCATCTCCCTCGGGGTCTCTGTCCCGTGACACGGGCAGGATGTGGGCAACAGGGTGACACGGAGGCATAAGCCTAAGTTATACTCGGCTGTGCATCCGATAGCGTAGCCGATCTGCAGCATCCGCGGCGCGTTGCCCCGCCATGCGTCGCCAGCTTGGAGATATGTCTGTTTCCGGTGCGCAACCAGTGGTGTAAAGTAACCAAGTACATTTACTTAAGTACAATTTGTACTTTACTTGAACATTTCCAATTTCCAATACTTTTACTTCTACTCCACTACATCTCGGATTCAAATATTGCACTTTTACTTCACTACATTTATTTGAAAACTTAATTACTAGTTACTTTGCAGATATAAACTATAATATTATAAAACATACATAAACCACTTAGTCCAATTTTACCTTGGCTAAACATTTTGTACTTTCTACTTTTGGTACTTTAAGTACTTATTGATGCCAATACTTTTGTACTTTTACTCAAGTACATTTTTAATTACTTGTAACAGAGTATTTCTATATTGCAGTGTTGATACTTTTACCTAAGTAAAACATTTGAGTACGGGCGCCCGCTGGCCTGGTGGTCAAGGCGCATACCACATACTAGGCTATGATGCCTGCTGGCGTCGCCAATTCGATTCCTGATCCGGACGACCTTTGCCGCATGTCATTCCCCATCTCTCTCCCCATTTTCTGTCAGTCTACTGTCCTATCAAATAAAGGCATAAAAAGCCCAAAAACTAATCTTAAAAAAAAACCATTTGAGCACTTTTTCCACCACTGTGCACAACACTGTCACGCAACTACCGTATTTTCCAGACTATAAGGCGCACTTAAAAGCCTTTAATTTTCTCAAAAAACTACAGTGCACCTTATAGTCCAGTGCGCCTTATATATGGATCATTCATTGACATTGACATTCCCTTTAGCACAGCTCCATCTGTTGGATGCATAACGCAACGGTAGCGTCTATTATGTGCGCCTTATAGTCAGGTGCGCCTTATATATGAAAACAGTTTGAAAATAGACCATTCATTGACAGTGCGCCTTATAGTCAGGTGCGCCTTATAGTCCAGAAAATACTGTAAGTATAACGTGGGCGCTAGGAGATGTGACGGCGCCGGGCCTCACGTCTGCAGCATGACTTGATCGATCTCAAGACCTTCTCTCTCGTTAACCGCTCGTCTCAAACTGTCCTGCTGCTCGTCACTCACACAAAACATGGCCTGTCTGGAGCCGGGGTGTAACAGGAAATTAGACGAGAGAAAGAGAGAAAATAAAACCAGATGTCAAAATGACACAAGAAACCTGACGTGAAGTGAGAGGCGTTTTGATCTCGGCGAACATCTGCCCTGCGTCGAAACAACAACGCGTAACCACCAAGATACCCATGTACCTGGCAAAATACTTTATAAACGTTAAGGACGTCCACAATTACAACACCAGAGGCAGCGCCACAGATCACATTCAACCCAAAGTCAACTCAAACAAAGGGTCAAACTCGTTCTTCTGCTATACAACCAAAATGTGGAACGCCCTACCGAAGGCCTTAAAGGAGTGTGGTTCCCCCTAGCATCCTTTAAAATCGCCCTGAAAACCCACTTACAGGTGGCAGCCATTCGCAACTGGCAATAACAAACTTTGTATTTTCCTACTGTAGGTATTTTTTGCGCTGTTTATTTTATTTCTATTTACTTTTTTTTTTACAATATCTACTGCATAGTACTGTGTTCTATCCGTCTGTCATTCAATGTTATATGAGATACTTCAATGGTTTCCTATGGAAATATATAAGCTTAGTCTTTTCTAGGATCTCTTTTTAGTTGACCTTGTACCAGTGAAGTGTACCGTCATGAAACTGTACCTTTTTCTATGCAAACTTCGAATAAAGTCTTCAATCAATCAATCAAAAAGAGAGAGGGGTTTTGGTTAGATTAAGTGACGGGAACCCTGTTCCACATCGCCCACCAGGAACACGACAAACATTTCTAAACCTCCCCGAATCTTCTCAACCTCCTGCTGTCGAAGACGACGCGCTAATTTGCAACAGCTGTGGAGCAGGACCCTGGAGGCTAAATGACTGCCACGGAGAAACCGCCATGGCCAGACTCAATCTGTGGACCTTCCGAACCGTGTAGCCTCCAGTCTGCAGCCATGGCTAATGCGTTTTTAGGTTTTGTATAAATGATATGTATACTGTAACAGAATTAATACCCCAAGGGAGAGCAGGAGACCTAACTGCCACTAGTGCAAATTGTAGACTAGAGGTGTGCATTGGCACAACCCTCACTGATCAATTCCATTACGATTCACTTTGGATTCGATTCAATTCTAGGATGCATCACACTTTTCTACATCACTGCATGGCCATTTTTCCTCAGTCAATACAAGCAGTAAGATATATATATATACATATTTTATTTAGAAATTTATTATATCTAATATTATATACACTATTATTTTTTTTATTTTCATTCTAAACTGCGACCGACGGTCACAATTATTATGTTTAGGCTTCGATTATCGATTATGTCATGTTGCTGCATTGAATTGAATTGATTTTTAATTTAATGCAATGCATTGCTGAATTGATTATTTTTGACACCACTAATAAGACTACATAAGAAAACCGGACAAGCCTACTACTAGGTGGCAAAGAGATGTATACCGTACACGCACGCACGCACACACACACACACACACACACACACACACACACACACACACACACACACACACACACACACACACACACACACACACACACACACACACACACACACACACACACACACACACACACACACACACACACACACACACAAACAAACAGGGGTGTTAAGACAGAGGTGGTAGTGGTGTCAGACACCGAGAGAGAGAACCAACACATGATTTAGAATTCACAATCACTGTGCTTGTGTGCCAAGACATATCTGAGCCAAGTTTGCCTCTAATCCTGCTCCGAATTCTAAAAACATCCCCCTCTCTCTCTCTCCCACTGTCTCCTCCACTTCTTTTTCTCATTCACTCATTTTCATGTTTATTTCAGGTCGAGCGGCGAACGGTTTTCTTTCTCTCTCTCCCTCCCAGGGGCGTCACACCAAATTCTGGGCCCTGGGTACAAGGATTCACTGCGGGCCCCCCATGAATGTTAACTATTGAAAAATAGCAGATATACAATGCGAGCTTGTAGATCTGCTATTTTTGAAACATTTTGAAAATGTGTGCAAGAAAACTTATGTTTCCATGTCAGTGGTGCTCAAACTTTTTCATGTCAAGGACCCCCAAGATGATATGTATTTGGCCACGGACCCCCATCTAAAAAAATGTGTTCCATGGACCCCCCATAAGTAAAATTTGAGTTGCAAATGTCTGCTTAAAAAATACATATATTCAAAGATTTGCACACATTTTCACGACTTTTCAAAAATAGCAGATCTACAAGCTCGCAGCGTGGCACTCGGTGCCGTGCTGTGAGCTTGTATCTGTTATTTTTCAATAGCTAAAGTTCCAAGGCCCCTCCACCACCTTGGGCCCTAGTAACTCAGTCCCACTTCCCCCCCCCCCTTGTGACGCCCCTGCTCCCTCCCTCCCTCCCTCTCTCTCTCTGTCTGAGTGTGTCTTCATTATTGTGGGAATAGAATTCATGTCTTACCAGCAAAGTGTGAGAACACAAGCTCTCCCCGGAGAGCCGGGTGTCAAAAAGCAATGGGTGAGAGGGAGAGAGACATCGAGAGAGAGAGAGAGAGAGAGAGAGAGAGAGAGAGAGAGAGAGAGAGAGAGAGAGAGAGAGAGAGAGAGAGAGAGAGAGAGAGAGAGCAGTGGTGGAAAAGGTACTCACTACTTAATTAAAAGTATCAATACTGTATTGTAGAATGACTCTATTACAAGTAGAAGTCCAGAATTGCGTAAAAGCGTAAAAAGTACAAAAGTATTGACATCAAAATTGCCACTAAAAGTAAAAGTATTAGTAGCAGTATTTTCAAAAAGCCAAGGGATAAAATAGGGCTAAAGTGATTCATGTACGTTTTAACATATTATAATTTATATGTGCAAAACTAGTAACTATAGTTTTCAAATAAATGTAGTGGAGTAACAACATTTGGATCCCAGAAGTAGTGGAGTAGAAGTAAAAGTATTGGAATTTGGAAATACTCAAGTAAAGTACAAATACCTCGAAACTGTACTTAAGTACAGTACTTAAGTAAAAGTACCTAGTTACTTTACACCACTGAGAGAGAGAGAGAGAGAGAGAGAGAGAGAGAGAGAGAGAGAGAGAGAGAGAGAGAGAGAGAGAGAGGAGAGGGGGGGGGGTGGGGGGGGGGGGGGGGGGGGGGGCAAATACTCAGTTTTTACCCCTCATTGAATTTTTCATCTCTATCCATGAAATATACATCACTGTATGCCAGGGGGCATGATGATAAGGTGGGAGGGAGGGGGGAGCTACACAATCTCATTGTAATTATGTTACAATGTTTGTCTAACGTGATGGCTTACCACCCCAGGCTCCTGTTCTCCTGAAATCATGCTAGCAGGTGGTGGTGGTAACGGGGGCCAAGTGGGGGCTGCTGCTGGATCTACAGCACTGCTCCCAGAGCTGCCTGGTGTCGACGCGGATGACTGACAGTCACACAAGCGCACACACACACACACACAGACGCCTCCCTCAAGAGCCCGCCGATCATGTGGCGGGGTGTAGGGCATTCACCAAATATTCGAATATTCGAATATCAAAGACACTATTCGACGTTGTTAAGCGAAGTCGAATATTCGCTTATTTACATTTTTTTTTTTAAATTGTTTTCTCTTTAAAAAATATCGTTTATAAAGCTTGGCTAGATAGGAAGTCATATGAATGAGTTGTCAATGCCCCTGGTGGATGCATTTGTTAATGCTCTATACCAGGGGTTCTCAAACCTTTTTAGGCTGTGACACCCAAAATAAGCATAATATTTGAACTGGGGACCCCCACCCTGACAAGCACTTGGAATTCTAGGTATTATTTTGACTCGGTTCCACAGATAAACATTGTGAAAATAGCAGATCTACATGCTCACAAGCATGTAGATCTGCTATTTTCACAATGTTCGCCTCTTGCTTACATAATATTTGACAGTTTGGCCAGTCCTGTCGAATATTCTACTATTCGAATACTTTGAGGTCGAATAATTCGAATACTAAAAATCACTATTCGTGAATGCCCTAGTGTGTAGTGTCAACTAAAACTATGACAGAAAATCTGATGATGATTAAAACTGTGACTAAATACATTGAACATTTCGTCAACAAATAAAAGCTAGACTAAAATGTTAGGGAGGTACTGGTAGAATAGAAATATTTGCTGTCAAAATCAACACTGGTGTGGCGGCGGGCGCCTGTGTACCGTGATGGGAATTGGGAACAACATAGCACTTGCGCATGTTGTCGTTGTCAGAACCTTGTATGTCCAAACCCGTTTGTTTTGTATTTATCATTTTTAAAATGATTTAGACTAGTGAAAACAGACGATCTACAAGCGAGGGCGTTGTGTGCTTGTAGATCGGCAGTTTTCTCTACTTTTGTGCGACGGCCTTGTCTGATGAAGCAGGGCTTTATACTTCGCGGAAAAACGTACACATTTGAAACTTGGAGAAATGAGGTTTTGGCCCGACAGTGACGATGTGCATTGTGTTTCTATGCACGTGTTTGTGCATCTGTTCCAAGACAGTACAGTACGTGTGAAGAGGAATCTCCAGGCAGAGCGAGGGCTGTCGACGTGTCTGTGATCAATTATTGATAACCCCTGGCGCCGAGCTTGACCCGCTTTCCTTATTATTTACTGTACTCTGTCAACACAAGTGTCAAAACTTGGTGTGTTACCAATTCTTTGCTGTCATTGTTGCTCTAGTCACATAACATCATGTGTACAAAACAATGAGGGCTCTGCCAATCTTTACATGTAACTTGATGGATTTGAGGAATGTAGTACAATAATTCACAACAATTCCCCTTTAAAAAGGACCCTTCCACTGTCAATACTGTACATGTCATTGACTCTCAACTAGGGATGGGACGATAAGCGATATTATCGTTTATCGTGACACTCACGATAATCGTATCGTAGAGATTTAATGTATTGTGATATCGTCCTCCGTCATGCACTGGGATCAATTCATCTTTTATTTGCTGAGCTGCATGTACGGTACCGCTTAAACCCTCTATAATTGGTAAAATGTACTAATAATACGTACTTGATACATCCTTTTTTCTCTATCAAATGTCTTTGCCAAAAAATAGCCGATCTAAAAGCTCACAACGTGTCTCGGTGCGACGCGTTCTGAGCTTGTAGATCTGCAATTTTTTGGGCAAATGTTCCGCCCCAGGATAATGGATTTTGATTATCGCGATAATATCGTAAATCGCGATTTCTTTGGTCACAATAATCGTGATATGAAATGTTTACATAAATTGTCCCATCCCTACTCTCAACAGCTTCCGCCATTCATCGCACATAAACATAATTAAGTTTGTTCATATTTTTCTCCATATTCATTAAAAATGTTGGCTGCTACACATCATTGCATGGTTAATAAGTCATGGATGATTGAATGTTGTTCCCATTTTCGGCTAGATCTATCTGTGCCTTAAAAATGCATTACACATCTATAAAGAATTCACAGTTTTTGTGGGCGACAGTGGCTCAGGAGTTAGAGCAGCCGTTTTGGAATCCGAAGGTTCCGTGGTTCGATTCCCGGCTCCTCCCATGGCTAATTGTCGAAGTGTCCTTGAGCAAGACACTGAACCGCTAACTCAGGGTTCCCCAATTAGTTTTCCCCAAGGGCCGAATCATGTCTAGGGTACCAAGCCGAGGGCCACAACATTGCAGGGGGCGACGGTGGCGTTCCCGCTACTCCAGCGACAGTTTTCGGCGTTGTCGGGTGAAAATCTTGTATGTCCAAAACCATTCGTTTTGAATTTATCATTTTAAAAGTGATTCAAACTAGTGAACTAGCGGTGCGAGGCGTTGTGTGCTTGTAGATCTGCTGTTTTCACTACTTTCGTGCAACGGCCTTGCACGATTTGCGAAAGAAGGTACAAATTGGAGATACAAGATTTCCACCCGAAAACGACGATATACTAGTGTTGTTGCTGCTCTTATACCACCATTATTACTGGGGTTGGTGTGGGCCAGACAGTAGCCCCCGCGGGCCGCCTATTGGGGAACCCTGCGCTAACTGCTCCCGATGAGCACTGAGGTTGGTGCCTTGCATGGTTTCCTTCTGCCATCGGTGTATGAATGTGCGTGTGTGTGTGTGTGTGTGTGTGTGTGTGTGTGTGTGTGTGTGTGTGTGTGTGTGTGTGTGTGTGTGTGTGTGTGTGTGTGTGTGTGTGTGTGTGTGTGTGTGTGAAGTACAGATGTTTCCTGTTGAGATTGGCACATTTCACCCAGGTTTTATCATCTAACTCACTTCACTTTGTCTGCTGACCTCACTCAGCAACGAACTGAACAGAAAATAAACCAAACATAAAAATAAAACAAGTCACAGGAGGCAAGCAGTGATCACCCCATGATGTGCACTGAAATGTAGTTTCAAATGCACTACATTGCGGGTGCTTTTGAGAGTGAAAAAATAAGAAGACCCCAGGAAATGTGCCAATCTCAACATGAAACAATGGTACAGTGTAAAGGGCTTGGGAGAGTGTAAAGTGCCCTATAAATTTAAACTAGCGCAGCGTAGTTCATTTGAACACGGAAGTTAGAGTCTAGATATACCCCGAACCCCCCCTCTTCATTCGCTAACAGCTAATTAATTCATACGCCCACGTTCATTCTTACTTCATTCTCATTCGCTACAAGCTACTTCATACACGCCCTCATTTCTCAGTGTAGTCCTTATAAGCAGCCACTGCTCATTCTACATGTTCAGCTGTCAAAGCAGGTTGTGTGATGTGTGTTAGAAAATTCCTCCACCTCCCCGGCCTCCTCCCTGTGGCATTTAGCTTCAGTTGTAATGGATGCTCGGTGATAGGATGTGGATTGTACCATGGTTATTCCATGATTGTGGTTTGATGAAATGTTGATTGTACTATGGTTATTCTATGTGCTGTAATTTATGATGTAATTGGAAGTTCATGTGTTATGTACGTCTGTAACTTATGCTCTGCTCTGGGGGGGGGGGGTCTGAGATAGCAGATTCTGTGTTGTGTTATGGTTACACAGATAAATCTGTATATCATCAGAGCAGAGCCCATCTGCCAAACTCAATGCAATATCATCGCATAAATGGTTATGTTATTTCTAATAAATGTCAAATGGTTAACTCTAGCTGAAGTGTTTAAATGAAGTTCGTTTACCATTTAAAGTAACTTTAACAAAGAGATGAAGGCACAGTAAAGTTCACTGTGTTGAATTACTTCTTCTCAAGCTAAATTAAATTTTCTGCAGTGTAAGTGCATTTGTATACTGTAATGAAATTAATGGAATACAATTTCTTCAGCGAGAATCAGACAAAACATGGTGTGCTTTGGAAAACAAAGGGTTTTTAGTCTGTCGGGCAGACTAAAAAGTTTAGGCCCTTTAACCACTTAAAACACCGCAGATCTACAAGCTCAAAGTGCATGGTGTTTGAGGGTTTTTCTGAAAATCGTTCAAGAAGACCTTTTTCGAACCAGCCTCAGGTCGTAATGAGTAAAATGAATTTTGCTCGGGTTAGCTTTCAGGTCTCGTCTCTACCATGTGTGACACCGTCTAATGCACAGACCTGTGTATGGTGTCACAGGTTCAAAGCCAATATATGACCCCTGTGACACACACCTTAATGCCTGCTCTCTCCCGTCTCTATATTGTATGGCACAATAAAGCAGAATTGCCTCAAAACAAATATGAATCCAGAATAGGTCTACTACTACTACTGCTGTTATATATAACTACTGTAGTAAGACGCCTCAGGGTGACATGCGACCTCGCCCTAAGGGGCGAGGTGCCCATACCTGTCTGAACCAGTCACACAGATATAAGCTGTCTTCCTCCATATATGGGCATTCCCTTATGAAGTCCTGCATGGGCTTAATATTGATGACATCAGGGATCTCCATATATGGGCATAAAGGGATTCTGTTAGAGTGGTTCCCATGACATCACAACATACAATATCTGTTATGCCCATTGCCCATACATGGAGATCCCTATCTGAACCAGCCACACAGATATGGGCCATGTCTTGGCCACCTGGCCAGTGATATATATCGATGACATCAGGGATCTTCATATTATGGGCATAAAAGGGATTCTGGGGAATACCCATATATGGACTTTTACAAAGGTCATGTCACCTGTGATATCACCTGCGATGTCAGGGGAACCACAGTGTCAGGTGTGACCTTCAGAGATACACGGATACCTGGACAAGCGGTGCCGGTTTTCAAAGTATACTTGAGATATGCAGTCGCAATAACAGTCAGTAATGTAATCGTCATAATAAATGTTAATAAAAAGGCCTTCAATATCAGCATTAAAAACTAAACTGCTGCACTGGTGCCAATTGTTCCATTTAGTAATGTTAAATAGCACTGTTAAACCGAAAGAAAGTAGTCCCCGGTGCTCTTTAAGTGCACAGTGCACGTGAAAAAAACGTGTCGAAGACCAACACGGTTTTCCGCCGCATTCGGAAAAAGCAACCCGCGATTTATCGGCAAAATTACAATAGCGCTGACAGGACACGCCGCGCGCAGCCAGTTGTGAAACAGCAGCAAAGTATATTTCCCCAGCTCTTTATTTCCGCAGGGGGGATCGAATGTGGAAGGTAAGGAAATACGAAGTCAAATAAGCAGCTGTAATGCTATCAGAGGCCACGAGCCATAACCACGATAATATCTCTCTCTCTCTCTCTCTCTCTCACGGCCGAGGAGGGGGGTAACCTGATAGAAGTAATACATTCCCAGCCATATACGCTCTGATGCGCGTAGGTACCCATCAAACATCTTATATTAGGTCTGTCAGAAAGAGAGAGAGAGAAGGGGGGATGGGAGTGGCAGAAATCTAACAGCCAACCGTAGGACTGGAAGGTCGACGGGGGAAGACAGGGTGAATAACGTAGAGGAGGCGAGAGGAACGAGTGAATGAATGGATTTGTTTGTGCCGAGGTTCCGTTAGAAAGTGCCTTAACTGATTGTTAATGTACAGTATCGTTGCTGTCGGGTGGAAACCTTGTATGTCCGAAAACCTTTAGTTTTGTATTTATCATTTTAAAAATGATTTAAATCTACAAGCACACAACGCCTCGCGGTGTGAGGCGTTGTGTGCTTGTAGATCGACTGTTTTCACTACTTTTGTGCGACAGCCTTGTATGATGAAGCAGGGCTTTACTTCACGAAAAAACATACAAAATAATGTGAAACTTGGAGATACGAGGTTTCTGCCCGACAGTGACGGTAGAGAGAGAGAGAGAGAGAGAGAGAGAGAGAGAGAGAGAGAGAGAGAGAGAGAGAGAGAGAGAGAGAGAGAGAGAGGGAGAGCCTTGATGGGGCAAAAGATCTCCTGCACTCGAAGAGAAGGCGGGTGTGAACGTAAAAGTGTGTGCGTGCGTGTGTGTGTGTGTGTGTGTGTGTGTGTGTGTGTGTGTACACGCTATTTGTTGAATACCCTCCAATAAGCGGCGGGAGGGAGTGATTTCTCAAAGACGGAGGACAGATGGTTTTGATGACAAATTATACGTGTCGCATGTTTAAAGTTTACACAGCAATTAATTCCCGCAGATTGCCGGGTCTGCGCCTTCACCTTCATGAACTTCTCGACTAAATGAACACGTTCCCCGCAGATTTGACAAAATGTGCAACAACGTAACATACGGACGGACGTTTCAACCAAAAATAAATAGTCATATTTAATTCGTTAAGCCATTTAGGCCTAGGACTATTGAATGCATTAACTATTGAAAAATAGCAGCTATACAAGCTCACAGCGCGGCACCGAGTGCCGCGCTGCGAGCTTGTAGATCTGCTATTTTTGAAAAATCGTGAACATTTGTGCAAGTGTTTGAATATTTTTGACCCGATTCTATAAATGTCTTCAAAAGGCTGTATCTCCGAAATGTTCGGTGAGTTGCGACATTCCGACGTGCAAATTTCCGAACTCGGTCAAAATGTCTCTTAGGAAGTTGCGAGTGACATCATTTTGTAGTGGAACCGGACCTTTTGTCCGAAAAGTTTGGTTTCGGTCAAAGTATGGAACAGCCTTTAGTCCCTCGGTGGTTTTCAAACTTTTTCATGTCAGGACCCCAAAAATTACACGCATTTGGCCGCGGACCCCCATCTCAAAATATGTTGTTGCGGGTACCACCCAGAAGCAAATATCTGAGTTACAAATGTTCGCTTTTAAAAAGATCTATTCAAAGACCTGCAAAAAAATAAATTGCGATTTTACAAAAATAGCAGATATAGACGCTTGCAAGCGTGGCACTCGGTGCCGTGCTGCGAGGTTAAAAACTAAATCTATAGGACGCCACGGTGGTTCAGTGTGGCCTTTCCGTGTACAGTTTGCATAGTATTTCCTCCCACACCAAAGTACATTATTCACCACAACACCAGCTTTACAGCTGAAACTGCTCCCTGGATGCTGCTCAGCGGCTGCCCACTCCGTAAATGTCCTCACGGAGATCAATTAAGTAACATTAACTAGACGTAAAACCCATACAGTAACAGGGCAAAGCAGTGGGCGTGTTCTGCTGGTGCCACTAAAGAGATCGGCCATTCAATTTTACCCGGAGGGATTTACAAACATATTTATATCAATTATTTTAAGCCTATAGACTGTAAAAAATATGGAACGCATTGGTTTCCACCCAACATCGACGATAATACAGTATATCGTCTCCAGGGACGTGCAGAGAATATTAGAGAGGCAGGGGCTGACATTTTCGAAAAGGGCCTTTTGGTGAAAATATAAAACATAGCAGACGCGTTGTGAGCTTGGAGGTTGGCTATTTTCGGTGCTTGATACCACACTGAATTTCTTTTCAATTTCTTTCACCATAGTAAAAAATGATTTCATGGTCTGGAGAGGGCACTTTTTACAGAGGGATAAAGGGGCAGGGGCTCAAGCCCCCTTTGATGTCTGATCGTCTCTGTCGGGTGGAAACCTCAGAATTTCAAAACTGTTACTGTTCAAGATTCAAATACAAAAATAGCAAAAATCGCAGATTGACAAGCTCCAAACTAGCTTGTGGATCTGCGACTTTTGATGCTTTTGTGTGCCGCTGTAGTATGATTTTACGATGATATTAATTTTAGGCCTAGGATTATTGACTGCTTTAACTATTGAAAAATAGCAGATATACAAGCTCACAGCGCGGCACCAAGTGCCGCACTGCCAGCTTGTAGATCTGCTATTTTTTGAAAAATCGTGAAAATTAGAATTTTGACCCCATTCTATAAGTGTCTTTTGAATCCTTCTAAGATTTTTTGAAAAACCTATGTTTCTATGTCAGCAATCTGGCTCACCATCGTCAAAGAAAAGGTCCTTTTCACTTAACTGGAGCTCAGTTAGTCTGTTCTTGAGAGACTACTATGTCAGTGGTTCTCTAACTTTTTCATGTGAAGAACCCCCCAAAATAATATTTATTTGGCCACGGACCCCCATCTCAAAATATTTAGTTCCAGGGACCCCCAGAAGCAAAATTTGAGTTACAAACGTTCGCTTTGAAAATACATGTATTCAAATATTTGCACACATTTTCACGACTTAGCAGAATAGCAGATCTACAAGCTCGCAGCGCGGCACTCGGTGAGCTTGTATATCTGCTATTTTTCACTGGTTAAAGCATTCAATAATTCTAGGCCTAAATGGGTTAAGAAAACACAAAAAGTTAGAATATGGAGATAAGAGTTTTCTGCCTGACAGCAGTTTTCTGGAACAGTGTGGCGAACACATTGGTGGGTGAGGTGCAGGTATTCCTGCACTCACACTGGGGGTGTTGCCAAAACCTTGCCCCGACTAATGACTAATGAGGACTAATTGCCTTGCTTCACACAAACTAATGAAGAGGGACAAAGTACTTCTTCTCATCCACGTCCAAATGAACCCGGGCAATTTTATGAATGCAAATCAGTGACTTTCAATTAAAAGTTACTGCCGGCAATGTCGGTTTTTTCTTTACTACAAAAATATCCCAAGCCACAAACGAACAGGTCTGAGCGGTTTGTTCAGCCTGCATAATTCCGCCATGGGTGCTGCGAGTTTCGTCTTCTCCCTGGCTCACACAAGAAGAACATAACAACATCTGGTTGAAACTAACTATCGAACAGAGGCTGAAAGTTCAGTTCATGGTGGAGGAAGTTTAACGAATATCCAATCCGTGTAGCAGTTGAAACGATTCAAACAAAGTTCACACACCAGGCAGGCAGGCACACACAAACGTGCGTGCTGATTTCACCAAGCTGTTAATGTTGATTACATGATCTGGTCGCAGTTCTGTGTGGAAGCAGTCACTGGCACAGACACACACACACACACACAAACACACACACCGCGACCGTGTGTCACGATCACCGTGTATCACGATCACCGTGTATCACGATCACCGTGTATCACGATCACCGTGCGTCGCGAATCTCGCGATAACTCGCGCGCGGTTCAGACGGGGCACAGTGTCAGACTCAAGCGTCAGCTGAGTCTGAACTCAGGCTAGGTAGACCTGCTATTTCTGGTGGATGTTCCAAGTGGTTTAACTGGAAAGGTATTTGTTATTGTGACCGAAGGTCGCATTTACCCTGAGAAATCTCGTAGCTTGTCTGACTGTCTGTACAGGAAGTGATGTCACGTGATGTCAGTGAGTCACAGTGATGTGGTACAGAGTGACTCATAAATGGGCATAAAAAGGATGCCACGTGACATCACTTACTGTACTGACAGTCAGACAAGCTACAAGATTTCTCAGGGTATAAAAGTCCATATATGGTCATTCCCAGAAAAAGAAAAAACCCTTTTATGTCCATACATGGAGATTTCTGATGTCATAAATTCCAGGTCGAAAATGAGAATGTTAGGGTACCATATGGCCCATATATGGAGATCCACAGGCATCAAACCAAGGCCCTAACTCACCAAGGCCCTGCTTGGCATTACTTACGTACGTTGTATGCCCATATATGGAGATTCCTATATTCTCAATATTAAGGATATTATGTTATCAATATTAAGGACATATATGGGCGGCGTGTTCCTCCCTCCGCGTCATCAGCGCCCACACCCTAGGTGGGGTTAGCGATAGGGCCTTTCTGTGTGGAGTTTGCATGTTCTCTCCGTGTCTCCTAGGGTTGATACCCTCACAAAAACATGAACAAACTCCCCCCAGAATGACAACAACTAGAATCGTCAGAGAAACGCTGTGGTTGGCCAGATGGCCAAGAATTGGCCACCCTGAGGTCGCAAGTCACCCTGAGGTGTCTTACTAGTTATGAAACCCAGAAGTACAGACAGACAGACAGACAGACAGACAGACAGACAGACAGACAGACAGACAGACAGACAGACAGACAGACAGACAGACAGACAGACAGACAGACAGACAGACAGACAGGCTATTTGTAAGTTCAGGGTGAGCAGCAGCAGAACTCCCAAGGTCAATGACTGGATAGAAGATCACAGGATGTGCTACCATGACAACCGTTTGGGAGACGAGTATCGTGTTTACATTGAATGGAAGAAATGAACCACTTGAGCCTTACTTCAAAAATAGTGAAAATAGCTGATCTTTACAAGCTCACGACGACTTGCATCTCATTGCGCTGTGAGGTTGTAGATCTGCTATTTGACCTTTGTTTTTGGTAATACACATTTCTTGGGGAAAATAATATTTTGATTCACTTATTCTGGCTTTCACAACACTTTAAATAATACGTATAGTCACTGTCGGGCCAAAACCTTGTATCTCCAAGTTTCAAATGTGTATGTTTTTCCGCGAAGTAAAGCCCTGCTTCATCAGACAAGGCTGTCGCACAAAAGTAGTGAAAACAGCAGATCTACAAGCACACAACGCCTCGCGTGTGCTTGTAGATCGGCTGTTTTCACTAGTTTAAATCATTTTAAAAATGATATAAATACAAAACAAACAGTTTTGGACATACAAGGTTTTCACCCGACAACGACGATATTCATTGACAATATGTATCATGTTCAGTTGAAAAGTGCAGTCACTAGGTGGCTAGGGTACTGTGTATGTGTGTGTATGTGTGTGTGTGTGTGTGTGTGTGTGTGTGTGTGTGTGTGTGTGTGTGTGTGTGTGTGTGTGTGTGTGTGTGTGTGTGTGTGTGTGTGTGCCTGTGCCTGTGCACGCGCAAGAGAGATTCTCAGCTTGCCGTTTGCCCTACCAGGCATCTGACATGGATCCTTGCATTCACTTGAGGCTGTATTTGCATTAGCAGTCACAACTGGGGGTGGCGCTAACGAGTCCGTCATTGCCTTGAAAGAAATACAAACACTGGGTGGTGGCTCATTATGCCGAGCTTATCAGCCCTGCTGATTAAACAAATTAGCCTTTACGATGCAAAACAAGCAAAGGCTTGTCCTGAGCAGCTCAAATATAAACACCAAAATCGTTTCTTTAATTCATGGCAGCAAAAACAAGCCTTGAGCTAATCACGCCGAAGCGAGTGAGCGAGGAAAAATGGGAAAGAGAATCGGTGATTACAGTATGTCTCTCTTTTAAAAATGTCTGTTTGTTCCCTCTCTGGGTGCGGGCTAACAGGGATTTTAAAATGCCATGTACACTCTGGCTCGTTTTCCACAGTAAACTGGGAGCATGAATTATTTAAAGTCCAAGTCAAAGTCATTAAAAGTCACTCATGCTCCCCTGGTGGATTTGCATTAAAAAGAGACTCATTAGAGACACACACAAAAAGCACAAATGCTGACACTAGTAGCTGATTGGGCCGAGTTGAAGTACCTCCTATATTTACCTGCATGCCATTCTTAGGATGGATGTAAAACAAGTGTCCAATTGCATCGTCGCAAATCGATTAAAATCCATTAAACTGGTGACAATTTAAATCGTGATGCGAACAGCAGAGGGCGCGTAAAAAAGAGCAGAAAATACTGGATCTTTGTAAGAGAATTGTTTAAAAGTTTTCAGTAATTTGCTACTGTATTGAAAAGAGAAATAGAGATGGAAATTTAAAGAGAAAAGAAAAATACTTGATTTGTGTAAGAGAAATCATATTAAAAAAATAAATTCTTCATTTTTCTGGAACTACATTTGCGTTTTGAAAAATCGCATTGTGAACCTATAGTATCGTGATTCGAATCGTACCGTGAGTTGAGCGAAGCATTACCTGGCTTCGAGTGAACGGAGGGAATACAGGGAATAATGCATTCTGACTCTTGCCATTTGCACTAGCTGTCCATTAGATTAGCTCCCGGTGTATGTGGGTGGCTTATGAGCTAATAGCCCTCTACTGTAGCCAGCTGACTCTGAAGCAGTCACCTGCTACAGATGGGAAAGGCTAAGTAGTGCCTCTGGGCTTGATAAGACCTTTGGTGAGACATCAACCCTGAATGGGAGGCTGTAATTCCTTTAACCTTTTCCTCTGAGTCACACTGTTAAGTGCAAGAAGCAGAACGCAAATCTTGACGAGTGTCATTAGCCATCATTATCTAATGGCTTCTTTTTGCCTGTCACTGTCAGGTGGCTTTGAGCTAGAATCCATTTAAAAGACAATTTACCATTTTTGTGCACCATTTCTAAAGTAAATTATATAGAAACCGCACAGTTAGGGGATGAAGTTAATACTAACGCAACAAAATCACAGATTATTTTGGGTTATGAATTGCAGCTCGGTTTCTTTTTTCCCCTCTTTTTATTTATTTATATAAATGCAGTCTAAAATGTACTAATGCAAAGACACACAAGAGCCAGTGATGTATTCCACTGGCAGCAAAGCAAACAGCTGGGCCATATTTTAATTCGTATTTTTTATTTCTGTCTGCTCTATACTCACTGAAAGCAGCTAACCAAAGTCTCATTGAGTAATTTATACTGTATGTCTTTGCTTTGGGTTTTTATCCCCTCCCCCCAGGATTTCTTAATGGCTTTTCATTGGCCGTCACTACATTTTAAATTAAAGTTTTTACAAGTTAGTGTAGCAGTGTCATGACACACTGTGAAGAAACTCACGCCATGTTCACGCGTCAAGCTGTTCCTGTAAATAAATTGGTCAAAGCTTCGCTTGCATTCCCTAATAATAAATTCATTAGCACCCTGGGACTGCAGAAATGAAGACGTTGGCCGTGACTAGGAGCCAAATTAAAGAGTTACACAGCTTGGCTGGTTATCCTGCGAGATGTGAAAAACAGAATTAAAAATGCAACCCTTTTGCTTCCAATCAGGAAGCCCACAATGACTAAGCCAGCCAAACACAATGGGAGACTTTTCCCACATTGTCTATCTCGCGGCACACTTGCTCTCTCTTTCTCTCTCTTCCACCAATACAATTAACGCATATACTGTACTGTAGTCACAAATGCAGATAATGGCTATATTAACAAACGCACACACAACATACACGTACACGCTGGCGCAGACATGCATGTAATGTATGCACCTCCACACTACACAACTCAAACAACATAATATATAAGCCCTGTTATAATTAGTTGTGCACTGATAAATAGACAATCTACAAGTTCACAAACTGTTGTGTCGCGATGCGTTTTGATAATTTAGATCGGCTATTGTAAGGTGTGAGACATGGCAAGCCACCATGTATAAAGCAGTACAGGAATTGGTTCCGGTCATACAACATAGAAGTAGGACAATAACAAATTACAAGACACACAGCAAATCAAACAGCAATATCAACCAGGTATAAATAAAAGTTATAGTAGTAAAATCAGTATGGGGCGGCAGTAGCTCAGGGGTCGAGAAACCGTCATTAGAACATGAAGGGTTCCCGAAGTGTTCCCAGTTCGATCCCAGGCTCCCCCAGAGTTAGTGTCGAAGAGTCCTTGAGCAAGACTCTGAACCCCTAGTTGCTCCCGGTGAGCAGTTTGGTGCCTTGCATGGTTTCCTCCGCCATCGGTGTATGAATGTGTGTGTGAATGGGTGAATGTAATTTCACAATCTCTGTATATACTGTAGGACCTTGGATAAAGGCGCTATATACTGTAAATGCACCATTTACCATTTATCAGTACTTCTGTGCATAAATTCAGTTCATCAGCAAGATTGGGCACAGCCGTGACTGCAATGATAGGGTGCGCACGCACGCACACACTCACGCACACACAGAGAGCAAACGCATCTAAAACTGCATGCAGTTGGCCTTCATTGCAGCAGAGCAGATGGTTAGTTGTGGAGCCACATGGCCAGCACTCAGGCGATGAGGGCAACTCATTAAGAAGAGAAAGACGCAACCAAGTCCAGCTCCTCCTCCTCTGTATTAACGTCATTCGTCACCACATCTGTTTCTCACCTCGCCCTCGCCATACCGCCTCCACCTCGCTACGTGTTGCTGCATTCGCGAACGACAGCGCCTTACAAGTCTTTCCTGAATGTCGATGGGTATGGCAATAAAGATCTCAAATATTATTTACTACTCAAGCCTTATTAAAAAAGCTGATCTATATGTGACACATGCAACATTTGTTTTATTTTTTTTATTTTTTATTTTTTAGTGGGTGGGGAGAGATTTTCGCCTATAACGACCAGTGGTGTAAAGTAACCAAGTACATTTACTTAAGTACAGTTTTGAGGTATTTGTACTTTACTTGAGTATTTCCAGTTTTCAGTACTTTTACTTCTACTCCACTACATCTCGGATCCAACTATTGTACTTTTACTCCACTACAATTATTTGAAAACTTTTTACTTTGCATAATGAATGATTATATTATAAAACATACATAATGCACTTTAGCCATATTCTATACGGTGGCTATTTGAAAATAGCTGATCTACAAGCTCACGACGCGTCGCGATTGCAGTATTGATACTTTTACTTAAGCAAAACATTTGAGTACTTTTTCCCCACCACTGATAACGACACGCTCAAAATAGGGACACCAGGATTGAAGGTGGTCGATATTGACGCACAGCTTTATATTTTCTGCCAGGTTTTCCTTCCAGCATGTTGAAACATGATGCATATGTATGGCTCCACACATTCATTATACATGCTGGGAGCCAGTTGGAATGCAGCGAGGAAGCAGAAGGGGGGGGGGGGGGGGGGGGGGGGGAGAGCTGGGTATAGCGAGCACAACTCTCTCTCACTCTTTTTAAAATCACTTTATGGATCTCTACTGTTTGTATAATTCAATGCTAGCCTGCCGATGGCTTGGATTGAGCTGGAGTTCTGCAATAAGCAAACACTGAAGGGCAAATTAGAGAGGCTTGTTTGCAAACCAGCTTGTGTTCACCGCACAACGGGTGCAATGAACTTGTTGCTCTGCTTATAGTGACCCCTGGAGACGACTTGAACCGCGCGTGACCTCGTGCAGTGGTGGAAACAGTACTCACATTTTCTAACTTAAGCAAAAGTGTCGATACTGCGTTGTAGAAGTACTCTGTTACAAGTGGAAGTCCAGAATTCACAATGTACTTGAGTGAAAGTACAAAAGTATTGGCATCAAAATGTACTTAAGAAAGAAGATCTACAAGCTTGTAGATCGGCTATTTTCAAATAGCCAAGGTATTAAATAGGGATAAAGTGGTTTATGTATGTTTTAATATATTATAAGTTATATCAGCAAAGTAACTAGTAAATATAGTTTTCAAGTAAATGTAGTGGAGTAAAAGTACAATATTGGGATCCCAGATGTAGTGGAGTAGAAGTGAAAGTATTGGAAATTGGAAATTAAAATACAAATACCTCAAAACTGTATCTAAGTACAGTACTTAAGTAAAAGTACTTCGTTACTTTACACCCCGCCCTCGCTGAGAAAAGGTCTTGTCTGCGTTGTACGTGGCAGATCGAGTGAGGTCTTGTTGATGCCCGGGGCAGAATCTACGAGCGAACTTCTAAAACAGTGTATCCGAGCAACATGCGAAAAGATGGCCAACCGCAGAACCGCGTACAGTCAAGTGTTCCCACACATTTTTACCAATTAATTTCCCAAACTTTTCCAAAACTTTTCCAGAATATTTAACCCAATTTCCAGGACTATATAACAATAATTCAGCTCAATAACAGGTCGCTTACTCCTAAGCGACCTGTGAGCATGTAGATCGGCTATTTTCACAATTTCTGCCCCTAATATTTGACAATTTGGCTCATGTTTAATTTGTCATTTCAGAGGTATTAACAACATCAATAACCAAAGACAATGCATAGCTATTTCCAGGACCTTCCAGGACCCTTGATAAATTCCCAAACTTTTCCAGTACTGGAAAAATATTTTTCTAATTTCAAAATATTTCCAGGAATTTCATGACCGTGGGAACCCTGTACAGTTCATTTGGGACTTACGATGTGGAGCATGATGTAGTCTCCCAGGCGCGGGGCGCTGTCGATGCGGACCAGGATGCCGTCCTTGATGGTGGTGCTGAAGCCCACCGCCAGCCGGTCCGTCCGCGTGCTCGGCCTCTCGTTGTTGGGCCACGTGTAGGTGATCAGGCCGCCTCCCTTGCCGAAGATGTACGTGGTGCCGGCTGTGAAGACAGAGAGGGGGTGGAAGAGGAGGAGGCATTAGTTACGTTATTGGAGAGATTACAAGACTATTGTGGAGAGATAAGACTATAGGGCTCTATTGTGATTGTCTTAAGTACCAGCTCTTATGCCTTAACTTAAAGGCCTGTCCATACTGTCTCCGACCATCAAACTTTTGTCAGAAAGGTCCGGTTCAACTACAAAATGACGTCATTCGCATCTTCTGAAAAGCATTACCCCCGAATTAGAGTTCAGAAAGCTGCACTTCGGAAAGTCGGAACTCTCAGACGAAATGTTTGGTGGTGACAGTATGGACAGTCCTTTAAGTCAAGGCATAAGAGATGGTACCTAAGACAATCAAAATACAGCCCCATGACTACGGAGAAACCGTATCCAACATTTGAGGAATCGGAATCGGTTCCATCAAATTTGGAACCGATTCTGGATGGTTGCTTTCCTTATCCTCTTTGCTATGTAAAACTCACCTTAACTTCAGATGTGACTACTACAGTTTTTCCGTTTCCAAGAACGGTACAGAGTCAGAGCTGGTATGTGGACTTCACGTCTGCTATACAATTACAATGCTGGTGTTTCTCAAACGTTTTAATTTCAAGCTCCGCCATAACTTTGAAGGTCTACAAATGGAACTTACGGGTCTGTTTGGTTCAATTTGTACACTCTCAGAGTCACAGACCTGTAAGTGTCCATTTGGAACCACCTATAGGAATGGTTAAGAGGGAATCGTTACGGAAGAGGAATCGTTGAGATCCTGAAAGATCCCAACCCTTTACAAGACAGAGAAAGGAAGAGAGGATGGGTAGGACATTTTGTCAAATTCCCAGAGGAACATCGGTGTTCTGGAACCATATTCTAACTAGACACATGCTCCCATGAGGTCATTACCAAAACGACACATTTCTGAACTAAATCTCATCCACACTCCCGCTATCGACGGGAACGATTCAAAATCCCAATCAGCGGCGGTGCCATTGAATAGGCACTATTTTGGGACGTTTAATGTTATTCAACCGCCTCCACCGCTGGGTGGAAGTCAGTCTCCCCGAGCACCATCTCTGACCTCTCCCGGTCTTAAATATAGCCCCTTCCTGGGGAATAACAGCCACTATGGCCAGAAACAGATAAGTCTCCCAATCCTCATGTATAATACATGAGGAGCTGCAACCAAAGAACAAAAGGCTGGCACAAGAAATGAGAGAAGGGGGTGAGGAAAGGAGGAGGAGAAGAAAAAAAAGGAAAAGAAAAATCGAAGAACCTTCGTTGGGTTTAATTTGACAAAATGCGCTGCAGGAAAAAAAAAAGTGGAAGCAGCCGTCCTCAAGACCAGTGGGGGTCTGGGGGAATTGTGCAGAGCAGAAATGTCTCTCAATGCCACCGCCACTATGCAGATCCATGTCAGATAGATTACATGGTGTAATTGGATCAAACGTGGCCCTGAGCATCATCGGCTCAATCTAGCAGTTGGAGTTTGCTTGTTTCTTTTGTACACGGACAAATCCTGAGTGTTAATTTCACTAAGAGATTGTGCAAAATGTAACCAGAAATGAACCCATAGCGGTCCACTCTGAGTTATACATTTGTAAATTAATAAGTGGATAAATGAACACTGAGGATTTTACTGTGTAATCAGCTCCCAGGTGGCATATACCCGTTTCCTGTTCCATATATCTTCCAATAGCTTTGTTTTATTGGCTTGGCAGCAAGTTTGAATCAGAAACACGATTTATGACACCTTCGCGTGTGATTCCACTTCAAATCTGCCGCTATGAGCCAATCAAACCAATGCTAGGAAAACAAGAAACAGGCGTGCCACCTTCTTAAAACCTATCCACAACTTTCCAACGCCGCAGTGTGCGGCAGCTTCCGGCGTCGCAGCCGAGTGTGATCTACAAGCTCACAATGGTTGCATCTGTGACGCAACGTGAGCTTGTATGTCAGCTGTTCTCCGGAAGTGTCCCACAGATAATGCTACAGTAAATTCTCACTGAAACAGGTGGATAGGACTACAGCTATTCACTGAGCCTGGAGAGCACCGAAATCTGCCATCACAGCCACTAGAGCGTGCTATCTCCCTGCATCACAGCGTTATTTTTTCTCTCGAAAACACCATCGCTTAGGGGAATCCGACCGGCGTGTCATATAAGACTTCGTCAGGACTTCGGTGCACTGTTATTATTAAATAGATTATACATTTGTTGCAGGGTTCAATTCAAATACATCTCTAAAATACTCCCACCGAGCCCCGCGGTGCAACTGAACTAGTACAATGTCAGAATGCTGGAGTAGCTTAGCCCCCTCGCAGTAAAGCAAACATAATGAAGAGATCAAAGGCATTAGACCTTGGGCAGATAGACTGGTGGGTACATCGATATGGGCACCCGGCTGGTGGAGCCCACGGCAGCCCGAGGATACTAGAAAGCATTTGGCCCACCTCGGAGACGGATGTGGGACTTGCTAATGAAGTCCCCGCCACTTCTCTTGCATCTCTGTTGTGTTCATTTAGTTTTTGTGTTCAGTTTTTTTTTTTTTTGCTCGCCTCTCATCTGTGCCTACTATCTTCCTCTCCCTCTCCTCCGCTCGTAACCGCTTTAATTCTCTCTCTCTCTCTCTCTCTCTCTTGCTCTCTCTCTCTCTCTCTCTCTCTCTCTCTCTCTCTCTCTCCCTCAACTTCTCTCTTCCAGGGGTGTCAATTGGGTATGGCAGGGGTATGCAGCTGCCATAGCCTGGGTCCAGGGGGGAAAATAAAAGTTACTTTTAAATATAAATCCATGCATGTCTTTTTGTCTATCTGTGCTGGTTATTATGTTGTTAAATTACAGTAAAATAACTACAAATGCAAAATGTAACAAAATGTTCACTTTAACAAGGTATTATAGGCTAATAATATTCTCCACACTTGTATTCTTGACAAAATGATATATTCCCAGCAGGTTATGCATGTCAGCTGCACAGGTGCAATGCATTATTGTTAATTGTGGCACGTTTACTAACATGCCAAGTTTATCTGCACTTGGAACAACCGTTCCAGGCTGCCATATCCAGCCCAAGTAAGTAACCGTAGAAACCCGGTGAAAAAACTGACAAAACCCGGCCAGGGCGTGTGCATGAGGGCTCCCATCTTTGCCATACCCTAGCTTTTGCTGAACTGACGCCACTGCTCTCTCTCTCTCTCTCTCTCTCTCTCTCTCTCTCTCTCTCTCTCTCTCCCTCTCTCCCCTTCTCTCTTCCTCTGGAAGTCACCTGAACATCTGCTTGGTCTTGTGATAGGTGCCCAGCTGTCCCACCGGGTTTCCCTACGAGGCGTCCAACAATCTGCTCTGTGGGCCTTGACGCCCTGGAGACTGCAGCAGCATATGGGCCAGAGAGAGAGTGAGAGTGAGGGAGGACCAACAGAGAGACTATTATGGCAACAACCACCGCACAACAGTCTCCTATTTGCCGCCAGCCACGCCAACAGGTATGCATGTTGGCCATTTTACTGTCTTGGCAATGCGGTCCACTAATTACGCCTTTACAGCGTGGCGGCTTCAGGAGGCTAATGCTTTCTATAACAGTGGTTCTCAACCTTTTCAGGCCGCGACCCCCAAAATAATCCTATTTTAACTGGGGTCCTACAGCATGTATTCAATTAATCAACAATGCATAAACATTCATTCATTTACTTGTTTTTATCCAACCCGATTTAACCATGGGAAATATTGCATGCAACTGCTTCATCTACATCAGAAAACTCTATCCATGCCATCTGCAAACCAACATCCACTTTTTAGAATAGATAAACAAAAAATCACCATTCAGCCGTATATCAGGCCCTCGCAGGCACTCCACAACACAGTTCAATAAATCATATTCACACCGGCCCGACGGGGTGGGGTTTCCCACCCACCCCGCCGGAGTGTGAGGCAAGATCAAAATGGCCACCGTGTGAAACTATGGTCAATGTCTGCCTCTAGAATGTCTCCATGACAATGCCATCGATTTAAGCTCTTCTGTACAGTGCAGCACATTGTGTATCGCCCCGCCGCCTCACACTGCGCAGCATCTCTCCCCAGGGGTGTCACAAGGGTGGGGGGGGGGGGGGGGGGGGTGAGACTACACTAGTTACTAGTTACTAGGGCCCAAGGTGGAGGGGCCTTTACTATTTTATACTTTAGCTATTGAAAAATAGCAGATCTACAAGCTCACAGCGTGGCACCGAGTGCCGCACTGCAAGCTTAGATCTGCTATTTTTGAGAAGTCGTGAAAATGTGTGCAAATCTTTGAATATAATGTATTTTTTAGTCTACACTAGTTACTAGTTACTAGGGCCCAAGGTGGAGGGGCCTTTACTATTTTATACTTTAGCTATTGAAAAATAGCAGATCTACAAGCTCACAGCGTGGCACCGAGTGCCGCACTGCAAGCTTAGATCTGCTATTTTTGAGAAGTCGTGAAAATGTGTGCAAATCTTTGAATATAATGTATTTTTTAAGCGAACATTTGTAACTAAAGTTTTGCTTCTGGGGGGTCCCTGGAACTAAATATTTTGAGATGGGGTCCGTGGCCAAATACATATCATTTTGGGGGTCCTTCACATGAAAAGGTTTGAGCACCACTGACATAGAAACATATTTTTTTTCCAAAAAAAACATAGAAGGATTTGAAATATTCAAAGACTTTCACGATTTTTCAAAAATAGCAGATCTACAAGCTCGCAGCTCGGCGCCGCGCTGTGAGCTTGTATATCTGCTATTTTTCAATAGTTAACGCACAAAACAGTGCGTAATAATGCGTTCCCAGTCTAAATGGGTGAAGAACATCCTTGTACCCAGGGCCCAGAATTTGGTGCGACACCCCTGTCTCTCCCCTGAATGGTGGTGGTAGTGGTGGTAGTGGTGGTAGTGGGTGGGGGGGGGCATCTAAGCCAACATTACAGGCAGACAGCGGTAGCAGGGTGCAGCGAGGTCATGCCAGATCTAAACCCACCGTCTCACCCCCGCCGCGAAAAGTTTTCTACTCGCCAAAAGACCTCGGGGCATGGCAGACTTAAGATCAGTTTCCCCTGAAAACAAGTTAACTCGCGGGCTATCTCATCTACCACACACAGTCATCTTTTTTTTCGGTGTGTTTGTGTGTGTGTGTGTGTGTGTGTGTGTGTGGGGGGGGGGGGGGGGGGGGGGGGGGGTGACGAGCAGATACAAGCACCCTGGGGAGCCAATTATCACATTGAGGAGATTTACTTAGTGCATGTACGAATACAGTGTTCTGTTTCTAACACACTAGGCAAAGAGCGTACACAGTAAAACGTGTGGTGTTCATTTCGACTCCGGGAGACGGGAGTGCACGAAAATGAAGCCGAAATTAAACCGTATAACATGCTTGGAGTTCAACTGACACCGAGGATTTTATTGTGTACAGGCGAGTGGCACAGACTGAAGTAGTGCACACAGTCTGCACACATGAAAGACGCCACAACCCGCAACTTTCCATGCCCGTGCACGCACGCACGCACGCATGTACTGTATGCACACACACACGCAGGCACTCTCACACGCATGCACGGCACGCACACTCTCATGACACGTTTTCACAATTCGCAATCACACTTTGCCGTGTTTTCTCTCCACAGAGATAGACTAGACAGAGAGAAACCTGCGATAATAGAAATGTATCGCATTTCCCTAACAACCTGCTGAGCACTAGGCAGCAAGGAACCAGACTGCACACACACACACACACACAACACAACCCGCACACACACACACACACTCCATTCCCTCATGGAGCACGATGCCTGCTGCATAATTCATATTGTCACTGTCGGGCAGAAAACCTCGTATCTTGGTTGAAACGTGCTTCATAGGTCTGTCTGTGTGGGGTTTATAAATATTTATCAGATGAAAAAGTATTAAAAAGAGCTTGTGTGCAAAACAATCCATTGGAAAGCAGGTTCTTCTTTTCCCCCCACCCGTTTCCTGAAAAGTTGCGGCTTTGGACATACAAGTTTACAGGCAGGCAGGCAGGCAGCAGCAATATGCTCACTGCATGCACACACACACAAAAAAAAGAAAAGAAAATGATGGAAAGGCTATATCTAACGAACAGACAGTGAGAGAGAAAGACATCGTGGTGGATGGATAGCGGCAAACGGAGCAAAATGGAGGAGTGCTACCAGAGCTTGTGGACCGTTACACCAAGCGTGTTACGCTGAGTATAATACAGCTTTGTCCTGCCCAGTCAAGCTTGAATACATGGGTCTCACATAATTGCATTTTCTGCTATTTTATTAGGGGACTAATTAGATGAAAAGGGGTGAGGGGAACTTTATCAAAAATCTTGGCATATTTGGCATCTTTTGGCATACATACTGTGCACAATACTTTACTGTTATTCCTCAAATCTCTCTTCTCTGCGTCCTCGTGTTTGACCTCAAATCAATCATAGTTTTCAAAGGCAATTCTTTTCCTTTCCTCCATTAAGTATTAGCGGAATGTAAATTAGACGGTACGAAGAAAGATATGCCACTGTTGCCACTGCTTTGCAGCTAGTACCATATAGATAAACTTTGACAGAAACTTTTTCAAAAGGCGCGTCGAATGCAGAGTGCACAAAAGTGCAATAAGAGTTATGCGACGAAGACAATCAAATGTGTCTTTCAGTTTCCTGAATATAATTTGCTTTAGTCAAACGCCTCAGAAGAAAAGAACTGTGAAATCATCAGAAAAGTGATTCCCCCGTGCGCCCCCCTTTTCTTAACAACCTTTCACCTTTCCTCGCTCTTCTCTTGCTTGGCAACAGTCCACTAATGATTCCTCTACAAAGCCTCACATAAATATATTCTCACCCAGGCAATCAACTAAAAGTAATCCCCATACTGTACATGTCTGTGTTACTTAATGTAGGTCTATATCGTCGTTGTCGGGTGGAAACCTTGTATCTCCAAGTTTCAAATGTGTACGTTCTTTCGCAAAAATAAGCCCTGCTTCATCATGCAAGGCCGTCGCACAAAAGTAGTGAAAACAGCAGATCTACAAGCACACAACGCCTCGCGGTGCGATCGGCTGTATTCACTAGTTGAAATCATTTTTAAAATGATAAATGCAAAACGAACGGTTTTGGACATACAAGGTTTTCATCGGGCAACGACGATATGGTCATATGGAGTAACCTTTTTGGCTCGCACGCTCCTCCTATATCTCTTCCGTCTCTTGTAATTATCACAGGATTTGTTTTGTCCTTTGCATTGCAGGGACAAACAACCAAGCAATAACACGAAGCAATAACACCATTTCATGTGCGATGCACAGAGCTGAAACTACGCTACGACATGCATGTTGGCTTTAACACGCTTGACAATATTATTTTATCCGTTATGAACTCCCTGGGAAGATAAACGAAACCTATCCAACTGCAGGGAAAATATCAAAGGAATCAAATCTACAAACAGATTACAGTACAAGATGTTGTTTTTCTGGATCAGAGGGTGCTGCTTTCATCACTATCTCTGAATAATATAATCTTGTCATAGCCAGTGGGGTATTGGAGACAAGCCATTTGAAATCTAATTGTAACACATTGGGCCACCATTGATTTGGGAGTTAATGGAAGGGAAGGGAGACAAACCCTGTGAAAATCTGGACTTCTGCCAGTTTAGTGGAAGGTAAAAATAAACGAAGAGACAAAAGTATTTATTTTTAGATGTGCTATGTGTGTCACTCTTCTGACCAGATACCCAGCCAAGAACTAACAACTTGCAACTAACAACCTTGGCTTTGTACTTTCCCCCCCTCTAGACCAAATCTCTTCACCAAATATAGCCGATCTATGAGCTCACAACGAGCTGGCAGATCGTTTAAGTTTAAAGGAGTAGTTCACCCCCAAAATGACTTTCTTTCTATTGATTACTCATGCCATGGAGACTTGAGTTCAATAATATTTTTTTGTGTTTGTCGCATTCCTAAGACAAAATAATGATTAAAGTACATTTACCCGCATTGATTCCAGATGGGGACCGGAATCAATGGGGGTAAATGTATTAGAATCAAATTATTGGCTTAGGAATGTGACACAAACCCAAAAATATTATTGAACTCTCCATGGCATGAGTAATCAATAGACATTTTGGGGTGAACTATTCCTTTAAGTTCCCCTCAGATTAGGGATGCTACAGTATAGTTCAAGTGGATATCCATTAAAAAAAACTTTGTCAGCACTTGATCACCAGATTTTGTTCGACAGGAGAAAAAAAAGCTCAAATGAGTCATTAATGAGTAAAGCTGTGCTCCAAAGGCACACATTAAAGGCATGTTGCTACAAAATTATCTCACAGGAGGGGAGAGAAGAGACATGAATGACTGATGCTTTTGAAATTAAGGCATGCTTAGCCTCTTTTCGACTGCAGCTTTAGCACCACAATACACAACACTACACCACACCACACCGCACCACATAAAAAATATCTGCATTTTCCATTACACAAAAGTACCCCTATTGGAAAGAAACAAATTTACCATTTTAACTGTGATTATAATACAATATACATTTGTATTACAACTTTCCTAATTATAATACACTATAATGGATTATAACTGTGATGATGATACACTATAAAGTATTAATGTATTACTATGATAACTATAATACACTATAATAGATTATAATAGTGTTTATAACACAATATAATCTATTATCATGTATTACAACTATATCCTGGTGGTCTAAAAGTCAGTGAGTGATCAGTCATTATGAAGTGTTTGGCCCTGTTTGGCCTAGCTCAGACCTACTCTGGAATGGATACTTTTTAGTACCAAGTTTAGTACCACTTTCACACCACTCTACCCAGGTCCTTGTAGCGGAAAACCTGGCACAAGTGGGCAGTGTCAGTGGAAAAGGGGCTCTTGTGCAGCATGCTGCTGGAATGCACCGCTGCATTGCCCCGTGTTGTTGTTGATTCATCGCCTCTGCAGTGCGTCTCTGTTTAGAGACTTCAAACGCCCGGGTCAAGGCCTCGGCCTCCATTTCCCAGAGGCCCCTGGGGGCCCGTACGAGCAGACAGCAGGTCAGGACGCCTGTCCGAGGGACAGAGCTGTGTCCCTCCCCTACAGTAGCCTGGGGCAATGCCACCACCAAGGAAAAGAGAAGGAAGAAGGACAACAGCTAAATTAAATTGTGTGTGTATCTTGGGATGTACAAACTAAGCAACAGCCATGGCTTGTGTGTGTGTGGATCTAAGACGTAATGTGACCAGGGGAGGGGGGGGTGGGGTCCAGGTGATCCCCATCTAAATGATTGATAACCAAATGGACCCTTATAGATCTTTTACTCTTGAGAGCGTAAAATGACACCAAATGGATTTGGTTATTTTGGTCAAATATCAAATCTTTAACTGCCTATCGGTCATTCATACAAGACAAAAAAAAATGAAAGTGGTGTGTAAAAATATGACAAATAATGCATAGGCTATTTATCAAGTCTGTTTTTTTGTCAGCCAAGATTCCATATGGGATAGTCAAAATTAAATCAAACAGCTGATCACAGATTGTATAAATTCTGTCTTTCATGGACCATGCCTTTGCAAAATAAAGGAATAAGCTTTATGGTCAATCTCGAAGCAAGTAGATCCAATCTTTTGATGAAAAAATAAAAACTGAAAAACATGCCAACAGTTCCTGTATTTTTACCCCACTCCAATATAAAATTGCTGACTCAGATAATCACTCAGATCTTGCCTCCACTCCAACCCTGATATGAATACATAAGAACAACTTGACCCAGAAAAAAATCCCCAAACTATCGAGCTGATTAAACTTTTAATATCATAAAAATAAATCAATAAAAGTGGGAAGATGCTATTCCGGCAGCTGCACCGGCAGCCTATTGGACAGGGCACAGCAGGGCCTCTGCCATGCGGTGCATGTCTGCTGTGCTATAATTGGGCGTTTGGATTTATTTGGGCAAGGCACCATGCTGCGACGAAAACCTCTAGTTTATGGCAGTGGCGTCAGTTCAGAAAAGGGGTATGGCAACATGACTCGTGTCTTGCCTCGCGCGCGTGCAAGACACCAGTCATGTTGCCATACATTAGCAACAGGCACGATGAAAAGTACATTTTGTTATTTCCCCCTGTAGCCAAAGCTATGGCAGCTGCCATAGCTTGCCATACCCAATTGACGCCTCTGGTTTATGGGTGTCTGGTTGAAGTCCTGGACTGAGACTGGTACAGTCTGCCCAGTGACAACGGCTGCTGGGAGGGACTGGTCAAATATGTTTCAGTGCTGGCTTACTGTGGACATGGGGATTCTCCTCAGGACATTATTGACCAATTACATGACACCTGAGAGAGTCAGCGTGAGGCAGCGTGTGTGTGTGTGTGTGTGTGTGTGTGTGTGTGTGTGTGTGTGTGCGCGCGCTCGCGCGTGTGTGTGCTTGAGTGTGCATGCAAGCTTCCAAACACAGTTTTTCAAAACGACGGAATGCGAAGTCACCTATTCCATGCAAGGCACAGAGCTATAGCTGGTACTGGCAAATAAACTAGACAAACAAACGCACACACACACGCACGTACTGTATACACAGTATACGCACGCACGCACACGCACACAACTCCACTCTCTCCACTTTTATGTATCTCCCCTTGTTATCTCTTGGGTTTTTCCATAGCGCCGGACCCCTGGGGGGATTGAAGGAAGAAGACAAACACAGTTTGATGTGGTTGAGAGGAAAAACCTAAAAAAAAGCAAGAAAGAAAAATATACAGGCATATACGGTATATATCCTGAAAGTGAGGCGGAAAAATGTAATTGCCTCCTCAGTCACGTTCAATAGAGCTCCATCAGGGCAATTCTTCTCTCCCTGCCATGTTTAATACATGTGAAATTATTAGGGCTGCCGTCCTTCACACAAACTACAATAAAGATGCCTTGACACAGGAATCGAAATTGCGGGGACACTGAAGTGTGTAATCACCGGGATTTATCTCCATTTTACAACCTCTTATCATTTCATAATTCATATTTCCAACTGTTACCCCTCTCTCCTCCCGGACGGGGGGGACGAGGGACTGCACACACCAGTGATTGAATATTCTCTGTCTCTCTCCCTCTCCTCCTCCTCCCCTTGATCTAGCACCAGAGGCAAGTTACCCCAAAAGATGGGGAAAAATAGATGCAATTACAATGTGCATGTCCAGTACACATGTTCCTACGAGAGTGTGTGCGCTTATGTTTATGCGTAATGAACGCATTCAAGTGTGCGTGCGTCTGCGTGCGTGTGAGAGAGAGACTAGTGTATGTGTGTGTGACGCACGCACGCACGTGTGCATAATTGAGCGCGTGGTGTGTCACCAGGGTATGCCCGCGGTGGAGATGTGTCCCATCTCTCATCAGCAGTGCTGAGCAGAACGCAGACGATGATTGATGGAAGGCAATGTCTTGTGAAGAATGGCTATGGGAAAGAAAACAACCGGCCGGAATGATTTACACTGCCTGCCCCCCCATCATAATAAACTGTGGTATTAGTGCAGAATATGAATTCACGCACCAGGAACAATAGTAATGGAAGGAGCTGTGGTATGCAGACACCAGAGAGAGAAGGAAGAGCAGGCAAGTGCGCACACATATAGACATCAAAGGGGGCTTGAGCCCCTGCCCTTTTATCTGTCTGTAAAAAAGTGCCCTCTCCAGAACCATGAATGCAGTTTTTACTATGGTGAAAGAAACGCAAATGCCCTCTTTCCATGCCATACCTGAAGGCAGCATTCAAGAGAATTGCCTTGTCCAAACTCTCCTGAACTTATGTTGAAAGAATTGCCCTCTCTGTGTGGAAATCCATGTCGTACACCATGCGGTATTGCCTTTTTTATGCTTAGTTTAGTGTGTTATCAAGTACTGAAAATAGCCGACCTCCAACGCGTTGTGAGCTTGGAGGTGTGCTATTTTCAATATTTTCACCAAAAGGCCCTTTTAGACATTTCATCCCCTGCCTCTCTAACATTCTCTGCACGTCCCTGAGGAAGAGGGAGGGGAGAGACAGAGTTTTCTAGCATGAAACGTGGTATAAGACAGATGAGTGCACGTTCTCAAACTTTTTCACGTCGAGGAGGACCCCATTTGACAATTGACCCGCGGAGCCCCATTTGAAAAGATATGCCAGGGAGGGTTCATGTGGCGTTTTGCTGTGTCACTCTTCGTGTTGTTGTTTTTTATGTTTCTTCTTAGCACTGACCAATGGACAGTTTTTTGTTTAGCTCTGCACTATTGGGTTGTGTTGGTACTAGTATTGAGTATTACTGCTTTGTTTGACGTGGCGGTGAGATACTTGTGTAGTACTGACTAACACTGAGTGTTTGGACAGTGTTTGTTAGGCACTGCATTGTTAGGCACTGCATTGATTAGTTGAGTATTGCTGTCTGACCTCTGTCTCTGCCACGAAAGCGAAGGGATTTGGGATTTCTATTTGATTCGCCTTCCTCCCGTCTTACAACCGGATCCATCTTTTACTCACAGTTTCTGTCCAGGATGTTGACCATCAGTACGTGACATTTTCTAAATGAAATGTCACAAACACAGTACGGAGATGGTAGCAGACTGATTAGTACATCACAGCATGATCACGCCGTCTCCGGTTTGATTCTGCCCTAGACACACGTCTCCCCCATCTCTATAGCCTCAGTTTCTTGTCTCTCTACACTGGCCTATCTATTTTAAACAAAGGAAAAACTGCCCTAAATACGATGAGCTCCTTTTGCAGCGAAATATGGGCTGATATCCTGAACTTCAGCTTTCAAAAATGTATAATAATAATAAATCAAAGTGGTTCAGTTTGACTGTGGGTTTTATAAACACTGAACAAATGAAAGTATGACTAAATAATAACGCCATTGCTCCTTTGGAACACAGGCTCTTTCTCCCATTTCCTGAAAAGTAACACTTTTGGAGATACAAGGTTTCCGCCTGTCAGAAACAATGTCAAACATTACAGCTGGATCGGCGGACAACAGCACTCAACTAAAACTAGGGGCTCCAAAAGCGAACCCCTCGACGCTATACAAGACGAGACGGCTATATCAAGAAGATCTCCTCCTTCCACATCACCCTTCAGTAGACGGTGACATGCATGCTAGACAGGTTTCAGCCATGACGAGCAGCTTGATTTGCCATCTGTGTCTCGGTGCCGGAGAGGAAGTGGAGAGAGAAGAGATGGAGGTGGTGAGAGAAAAACGAGGGCAGAAGGATTGCTACAGTATTCGGGGGCGTCACAAGGGGGGGAAAGTGGGACTGAGTTACTAGGGCCCAAGGTGGATGGGGGCCTTAATTATTTAGCTATTCAAAAATAGCAGATATACAAGCTCACAGCGTGGCACCGAGTGAAAATGTGTGCAAATCTTTGAATATATGTGCTTTTGAGGGTCCCTGGAACTAAATATTTTGAGATGGGAAACAGGTTTTTTCAAAAAACCCTAGAAGGATTTGAAATATTCAAGGACTTGCACAAATTTTCATGATTTTTCAAAAATGGCAGATCTACAAGCTCGCAGCACAGCTTGTATATCTGCTATTTTTCAATAGTTAAAGCAAGAAAAGAACACGTAATAATGCGTTCCCAGTCTAAATGGGTTAAACCCCCTCCCACTATCAAGAACATTCATGGGGAGCCCTGCAGTGAATCCTCGTACCCAGGGCCCAGAATTTGGTGCGACGCCCCGGACGGTACTCCACAGACAGAGAGAAGAGGAAGAGAGGAAAGAAAGAGGGAGAGACAGAGCGAGAGAGGGAGAGTCTCGGTTGCAGTGCGAAAAACAGGCTCCGTGTCAAATCATCTTCAGGTAAAGGCGCCGAAACGGGAAGCTACATTCACAAGACATCTATTAAAGAAGCAGTCATGTAACTCTCACAGGCGTGAAAACACTACCTCCCATACTCCCACACCCACACACACACAGAGGCATGCGTGCGCACGCACACACACACACACTGTTACCCACACACACGCACACACTGCGGGAGGTGAGCTGAACGACTTCACCCTCATTACAGCAAAACTCAGGCAGTCTCACACCCTCTCCTCTCCTCTCCTCCTCCTCTCCCTTCATCGCTAACACTTGTCCACTTTTGTAGTGGAGACGGTGGACGGAAAAGTACGGTTTTACACCCCATGCCCTCCCCCTCTCTTCTCCGAAAGTGTCGGTTCCTATTCTCTCTGGACAGAGGAGGAGATAGGAGGAAGAGGAGGACATGGAGGAGGAGAAGAGGGGTGGGAGTCTGAATAGGAAGGAGCACGTACATGATGGCACATATGGCAGAGACGGTTACACATCTCCATTCAGAAACATTGCCATTCTAAAGATTGACTTCCATTATTCTAAATGGAGGTGTCACCTAAAACTAACCTTAGCCTCAGTGGGGGTATTTCTGAATGGGGATGTTTCTAAGTGGGGGTGTTTCTGAATGGAGGTCTGCCCTCGGCAGCTCAACCTCGGCAGCTCAACACTCGCAGGCAAACAAAGTAGAGCTGTCTGCTTCCTTTAGTGCTGCACGACGCAGACATGGAGATGGAGGGTGGGGGGAATATGAGATGTAGAAAAGAGAGAGACAGACGGAGGAATAACAGAAGAGAGGTGGCGCAAGTCACGCCACGAGTCAGCTTTGAGATGGGACGAAGAGACAGAGAGTAACGGTGGAGGGGAAATAGCCGGGACAGCTGCGCGGCGACGCGCCGTGAAATACCCGGACTTAATCATACTCGGGGTGGAAATTAGCATTCTGCCAGCTCCGGGTGTTGATGTTCACACTCCGCTCGGCAAAAAATTAGGACACGAGTGTCTCCTTCTCTTCCCCATCATTCATAATGCATGGCGTGCTGTGTGTGCGCACGCCACGCGCGCGTGCGCGGTTATGTTTGAAGCGTATCAGTGCAGAGGCAGGCCACGCCAAACCCTGCTGAGGATTAGGTGAGGAAGATCTCCGAAAGAATAACGGATTGCAAGGTGGTTCCAAGTGGAAGCATCATTTATAATTGAATCGTCCCTAGAGGACAGTGCTGCCTGTTTGCCTTTGCCAAAGCCGCGTGCAAGCAGAGCCCAGAATTCATCTCTCCCTCTCTCTCTCTCTGCTTCTCTCTCTCTCTCTCTCTCTCGCTCTCTCTCTACCGTCGAACACAAACACAACATACTGTAGCAACCTCAGCTTCTGATCATCCCATCCCAGTCATACAAGGGCGTCAATTGGGTATGGCAGGGGTATGCAGCTGCCATACCCTGGGTCCAGGGGGGGAAATAAAAGTTACTTTTAAATATAAATCCATGAATGTCTCTTTGTCTATCTGTGCTGGTTATTATGTTGTTAAATTACAGTAAAATAACTACAAATGCAACATTTTACAAAATGGTCACTTTAACAAGGTATTCTCCACAATTTTATTTTCCCCATCTTGACAAGATGGTATATTCCCAGGTTCCGCAGGTCAGCTGCACAGGTGCAATGCATTAGTATTGTGGCACGTTTACTAACATGCCAAGTTTAGCTGCACTTGAACAACCGTTCCAGGCATGACTGGTGTCTTGCCATGACACCAGTCATGTTTCCATACCTTAGCTTTTTCTGAACTGACGCCACTGCAGTCATAGCTCCTACTACAACTAAAAACCCCAGTTGGACACACTTTCTTTTTGCCTCTCTGAACTCTTCACAAACTTGTCACATTATGATTTTTTTGCCTATCGTGCAAGAAAGTTTTTTTTTTCTAATACGTTTTTGAGCAGCCATGGCATGCATTACAAATTGCCCTTGCAGTGAAACAGTCAATCAAAACTTTTCATGTCCATATTTCATGTTTTTTCTTTTTTTAGTTTTTAGTTTTTTTTTCCATAAATAGATGACCTATTTCAGGTCTCCAATGTTTATTTGTGGGGGGGGGTTTAAGGACCTCTTAGCTTAGAGAGGTGAAGCAGGGACCCCCACTCCAGGCATAGGCTATCATATCAAATTCTGTTGCAAATTCAACTTGTTTGGCTAGCTTGAAAATATTCCAATGTTCTTCTTTTATGTGATGCTGCAGCTTTGATGGCTTCATAGATTAGTTTGATAGAAACCATTGTTTTAGTTTAGTTTTGCTTTGCTAATATGTTGGATGTGTTTCTATTTTCATACAACAACATTTACAGCCTCTGAGGACTCTTTGAGGACCCCCTGTTGAAGACCCCTGAACTATTTTATACACTACTGTAATATAAATTAGTATTGTGCAAAAAAAGAAAAAGTAAATAGTGGACCTACAATCTGGTTAAATTTGTCAATGAGTATTATTTAACCAATGAAAAATAATGGGCATACAAGGTTTCTGTCCGACAGTAACAAAACGCTAATTATCAGGGTTATCTGCAATACTGTACTTGCTTTGGCTGGTCGTTTCTGAAGTGGCTATAGTTACAATTTCAAGCTCACCGGCCACATCCACGTAATACTTTTTTAAGCACTGCTGAGCAACTGAATCTTCTCCTTCTCAGACAGCTTTAACCGGAAGGCTGAGAAAACTTTTATGCAAGGTGATAATTGAGGCACTTCTGCATACGGTGCGACAAAATCGACACCTTTAAACGAAACTGCTGCGCGGAAAATAATAATCACACCGTTCGAAAGGAAGACAGCAAAGCTGCAAGTTTTAACTCCTCGCCTGCGCTTTTAGGGAAACGCCCGGTTGGTGACACACAGCGTCGCCTTTTTCATTAGAGCTGAAGCTATTTATAAAAGAAGCTGGATAAAACTGATCTCAGATGCCCCGCATGCAATCTGAAGAGGACAAATCCATAAGAGAGATGAATGGACCTACGCTCAAAGAAGGCAGTGTCTTACATGGGGACTAATGTCCCCTTTGATATCGGTGGCATCAAGTGAACTAAAAACACTCTTGAACATGAACACTACTCAGTGACCGGAGAAAAACAAGCAGCACAATCGAATGGAGAATCAAAGGTTTCTGTCTTTCAGACCTATGAATCAACCAAAGACACGTTCATCCAACAACATGGTTTGTTGTTGCGACCGTCAGGTCGCAGTTACTATCAAAACCTCCACTGGCTGTCCGTCCTTCAGTCTGTCTGTCAGTCACGTCACACGTCACACTTTTCCCATACTCATATATCTCCGCCACCGTTGCCCCAATCCATGCCAAATTTTGCATACACACTCCTTGGCTGCCAAACCACAACCTCTACCCCATTTATCACATGGCCCTCTTCTAGCGCCACCATGAGGCCGATTCTTGCAAACACATTTTTGGACACTGCTCCTACACATTTGCCCCTAAAATCACGCAAAGCGGTACACAGTATCTCTACAGTCATGTCATCAAAATGCATCTGTCCCATCTAGCGCCACCATCTAGCCAATTTTTGAAAAACAAATTTTTGGACACTGCTCCTACAGATTTTGCCCTAAAATCACGCAAAGCGGTACACATTATCTCTACAGTCATGTCATCAACATGGATCTGTCCCATTTCCCATATTCCCTCCTGATTGGCTACCATTGCCTTCCAAAGTTTGTGTATGCGACCTAACAGTCACTTATCTCCCGATTTAGGGAGTCTTACTGGTAGTTCTGTTTGATGCGTTTCATTAGCAGGGATGGACAAGGTGAGACTCAATCCCAGTAATTGAGTCAAAGTTTACTCTCTGGTCAAATGGTACTTGACTGACTGAAGTGACATTTGTACTTGAGTTAAGTACCTGAGTACATGCTTTTAAAAATACTTCACCCATTTTCAACCTCATCATTCATATAATTGGTCCTCAGTAAAAATCTACTCGGTCTGTGCAGTTCAGAATTCCATATACCAGTGACATCATCGATGGGAAATCCAAGCTAAAAGAAACCGCAGGCTTTCTATTCCTGAAAAGTTACCATGCTATAATGGAAGCCATATTGTTCTCACAAATATAAAACTCTAAATATTAAAAAAAATAATCTGCCTAACAATGATATCTCAGCGGGTTTCTGAACTGCCCTCCTAAGAGACACAGACCGAGTAGTTTTTTTCTTTTTTTTGCTATTTTATCCTGAACATTAGTCAGGAACAATTATACGAAGATATAGGTTGAAAAGTGGTTGAAATGTAGTGTGTCAAGATAGTACAATATTTCCCTTTGAAAAGAACTGGAGTTAAAGTATATCCAAAAATACAGAATCAGAATACACATTCAAGATGCTAAATGTTCCTACTGTAAGTACAGTAGGCCTACTCTAGTAAATGTACTTTTGCCCCCGCACCGGTTTGTCTCGGCCGTTGGCTGAAACACATCTTCATTGTCTCCACCATAAGGCCAGCTGTGTCTGTGGTTGGCATGGCAACCTCAGGGCCCGGTCGCCAACGTCTGCGACGGATGGGATATGGGGTTGCTATGCGGCAAAGGCATTACTGCCCATCACACCTTAATGTCTCTGATGGGTTCCGATGAGGAACTGCCACCTTCTCAATAAATGGCGTACAGCGCCGAACAGGAGCCACGGAAATATACTTTGCTTGCACTGTACAATTTTGAGTGTTCACTTCAAGTCTGAGAGTGTGAAAGTGCAAACCAAATGGACCCTCACAGGTCCATTTGGTTTGCATTTCACACTCCCAGACTGAAAATAACACTGATGATTTTACTGTAACTATTTCCCTCCTGGCTTCTTATATAACCCCTATGCCAGGAGTCTTCAACAGGGGGTCCGGGACCCCTAGGAGGTCTTCAGAGTTACTACAGGGCGTCATCCAAATCTTCCAATCCTTTAACAACTTGAACCCTAGTGTCCATTTTATGAGAACTGTAGCCAAGAATAGCAGATCTACAAGCTCACAACGCCTCGCGCTGCGAGGCGTTGCGAGCTTGTAGATCGGCTATTTTCGGCAAAGAGATTTGGAGTAAAGGGGGAAAAGAGCAGACTAAGTACAGGGTAAAAGGTCAAGTTTATTAGGTAATGACGGCTCAAGTGGTTAAATATCTGAAAACACAAATTGACATGAATCCAAAATACACTGAGGGGGTCCTCAACCGGTTGAGGCGGTTGAGGGGGTCCCTGCTTCATCTCTCTCTCAACTAAGGGGTCCTTGGCCTGAAAACATTGAAGACCCCTGCCCTATGCCAACATTCAGTTCCATTTTATTTTTTTCCCCACGAAAAGAGTTTCCAATTTAAGTTAGAAGCCTGTCATAAAAGTGCAAGGTTGACAGAGGGATTGGTTTGTTACAGGTTGTTCATATTCCAGCGTGACAAGAAAGTGATTACAACCGGTCCAACGTATAGCCTATGTACTTTACAGTGCCCTACGTTCAAGTGCACCAGGCTTGATCTCTCCTTACTCAGATGATGCAATCAGGACATAATGTTCAGACCTCGAACCGAGGGTGTCACAATCTACCAAGCTATACAGTGAAATATGCGTCTGGCTCTGATTGTGGTCCTTAGTATGTTGTTTGGGTGGGGTTATGCAAGCTTCGGGTAGATTAGCTGAATATATTATGGTCAGTAAGCGTGCAGCTGAGGTTATGATTAAACTAGGAGAAAGATTTTTTTCCAAAAAAGTGTACAGAAAGAGTTAAAATGAGGTTTGTATGTGGCCACACCCAGTTCATTAAGTATGCCTGGTTGTCATGGTGGGTGGTGACCCAGCTGAAGTTAGCCACACCCAGGTGTGTTGGGTGAATGGTAAAAGGGGAGGGGATGATTATCTCCAGATAGAGTGATGTCACTCTATCTGTGTTTTTGGATCGGCACTTTTGACCCACAAGGTGGCAGCCTCGAGAAAGAAATCCAAAATGCAAAGAGAATACATAATTGCTCATAAAAACCACACCAGGGGGTCTAATGAAATACTGTCAACCTCCTAGACACATGAAAACCAGAAAAAAGTACAAAACTATGGCACCGCCTCTTTAAAGGCAGCGACCTTATGATGAATCTCCTCTTACCCAACTGTACCAACTGCACCAATGCACTCTGGTTCTAGTTCCACCTCCATGGCCAAGGACACTGAGCCTCAGATAAAAAGCAGCTAAAGTCTGGCACGGAAGTAAGGAAGACTCAAGGATGCGTCACAATCCATCTGCTTTCAAGGATTTACCCAGGGAGCCCACAAAGAGATCGGCCCTTCACCTCTCCTCTGTTATCCGTTTCCAATTCTTTATCAGGGGCGAGGGACGAGAGGGAGGTAAAAGAACTCTGAAAAGCCCTGTGGCACGCGGCCTATCTCTAAAATAAAAGAGGCCCGATCGTTGAGAGGGTTGGAGAAAACGGACGACGAGCGAGAAAACTGTAATTAATGAAATCCCAAATCGGGGAGGTATGGATCGGTGATGGGCAGCCGGGTGCTGCTGGGAGGCTTAGAGGACGCGAGAGCAAGACTAGGGAGGAACAGAGGGAGAGCGAGGAAGCGTCTAATTGTGTGTGCAAAGACTACCCCCCTGCGTGCAAACTTAGTATGTCTGGATGTGAACGAGTGTCTCTGAGCCGGCGTGACTGCGTGAGTCTGCTGCTCTGCCTGCCAGGGGCGTCACAGGGGGGGGGGGGAGTGGGACTAGGGCCCAAGGTGGAGGGACCTTCATTACTTTAGCTATTGAAAAATAGCAGATAAACAAGCTCACAGTGCGGCACTTGGTGCCGCGCTGCGAGCTTGTACATCTGCTATTTTAAAATGTGTGCAAATCTTTGAATATATGTATTTTTTAAGCGAACATTTGTAACTCAAATTTTGCTTCTAGGGGGTCCCTGGAACAAAATATTTTGAGATGGGGGTCCGTGACCAAATAAATGTCATTTTGGGGGTCCTTCACATGAAAAAGTTTGAGCACCACTGACAAAAAAAAATCAAGTTTTTTCAAAAATACCAGCGCAGCACTCGGTGCCACACTGTGAGCTTATAGATCTGCTATTTTTCAATAGTTAAAGCACAAAATAATGCGTTCCCAGTCTAAATGGGTCAAACCCCCTCCCCCTATGAAGAACATTCATGGGGGGCCCGCAGTGAATCCTTGTACCCAGGGCCCAGAATTTGGTGCGACACCCCTGTCTGCCTGTGTGTGTGTGTGTGTGTGTGTGTGTGTGTGTGTGTGTGTGTGTGTGTGTGTGTGTGTGTGTGTGTGTGTGAGTGAGTGTGTGTAAAGGCCTATGCTATGCTGATCTGTAGCCAATGCTTGGATAAGTCTGCCTGGGGTGATGCTGAGTGGGCCCAGGGGAGATGGGAGGGCAGTCTGTGGGCAGTGGCATGGAACATGCTGGCTTCTCACTGTGTCTTAGTGTCTGCTTAATTAAAGCCCCGACCAAAAAAAGACTCTTGTTATTGTTTGCTGCCGCTGCGTGTGGGTAAGCATGTGTGTGTGTGTGTCTGTGTGTGTGTGTGTGTGTGTGTGTGTGTGTGTGTGTGTGTGTGTGTGTGCGTGCCTGTTGACTTTGAAATATTTGAAAGACTCTACCCACACTCTCATGCATCTCCACTGCACATAACACATGTGTATGTGTGTGCATATCGTCGTTGTCGGGTGGAAACCTCGTATCTCCAAGTTTCAAATGTGTACATTTTTTCGCAAAGTAAAGCACTGCTTCAAGGCCATTGCACAAAAGTAGTGAAAACAGCTGATCTACAAGCACACAACTTGTAGATCGGCTGTTTTCACTAGTTTAAATCATTTTAAAAATGACGAATACAAAACAAACGGTTTTGGACATACAAGGTTTCCACCCGACAACGACGATATGTATGTGTGGCGGTGGATATGTACGTGGGTATTTCTCAATCCTTTTATGTATGTGAATCGGTGTGTGCGTGCGTGTGTGCGTGCATGTTAGCTCATAATGTACCTGCCAGATAAGCTCCTGGATGATCCGATTTCTTCTCGTCTCTCTCTATTGGTATCTCCGTCTCCCTCCCACCCAAATTTAGGCGACTGTTAGTTCCCTATACGCCACTACAAGCTATATGTAATTCCTTTAAGAGCTGTCAAAACGGTTGCAAAAACCTGGCTTTGAGAAGGGAGGTTAATTAATATTTTTGCCGCTACAATGTCCACAACCTGTTAAAATATGCCTAAACCAGTAAGACTCCCTAAAGTGGGAGATAAGTGACCGTGAGGTTGCATACACAATTTTTAGAAGGCAATGGTAGGTAATCAGGAGGGAATATGGGAAATGGGACAGATCCATGTTGATGACATGACTTTAGAGATACTGTGCACCGCTTTGCATGATTTTAGGGCAAAATCTGTAGGAGCAGTGTCCAAAAAAGTGTTTTTAAAAAATCGGCCAGGTTGGGTGTTCCAGATTTGGTTTACTCTACTAGATTCACCACAGTGAATCCAGTCTAGAGTTGGGAAGAAATGAACAAACAAATCCATTTAGGGTCCGATACATACTGGGTCAGCCTGTTTGAACACACTGAATGCTCATGAATCAGTCTACTCATGTTTCTGCACAGCTGTCTGTGATTTGCTATTCACAAACCAGTAAATCCGTAGTTACTATTTCCCATAATGCATTCGTATCGGCTGCAAAGTGCTTCCTATTGACTGAGGGTGTCAAAAAAAAAGCAAGAAATGACGTGGCACGGCTGTATGTGAACCAGCAACAAACAGAGTCGAACAGCTTTGCACAGGTTCATTCTGGCTGGCTGAGAGGCTGTTAGTGGTTTGCGGCTGAAAAGGAGGTGAAAAGAGGTGGCGACAGAATGGGCCATTTCAAAAAGTTAAAGTTGTCCCCAGAGTAAATGACAAAGCCGGTTTGCAATCCTTTCCACCAGACTCGCGCATCGCCTCTCTCTGCTCTGTAAAGAAAACGCAATCCTAAACAGCGGGACCCCAACAGCTACGCTTGACAAAATGGCCTCAGCCAGCCTACGGCTGCATGTCCTTTCCCCTTGTCCCCCAGGAACAACACATACTGTAACCCTCACACAGAGCAGGGATTTCTCCCACCGTTATTATAATGTGGAAGAATTTCGTTCTGTTGCACCCAGAGTTGTAAAGTAACTAAGTACATTTACTTAAAGGGGTACTGTCACCTAAAGGGGTACTGTCACTTTAAAAAGTCACCTTAAACTATGAGTAAATATTTTTATGATGTCATTGTGGGAATGCACAATTATAAGCCAATCAAATTAATTGACTGTACTTAGACTACTTACTGTACTGGTCAGCTGTTGTTGGGGGGGCGAGTGGCAGATTACACACATGAGTTTCAGACTATTTCAGACCGTTTTCAGAGAGACCACGTGACCTACTGTATCATACTATTATAGTTTTGGGGCGTGTCAGCGGGCCTTTAAGAAAGAAATGTGAGTACTTTTTCCACCACTGCAATATATACCCCCAACACGTAACAGGGGTTTCTCACACCACTATAATATTGAATAATGTTGTTCGGGGGAATGTCACCATTGTTCAGATACCCTGCGAATGGTGGGAGTTATTAAAAAACGGAAAAAAAGAAAGGTGTGGGGAAACTGGTGGCCAACACAACCCTGCACTGGAGAGCAGTCAAAAGACAAGGTCACAGAACCTATTACACAGTCTAGACATAAACACTCTTCTCATCAACGAGAAGGAGATCAATCTATGGTCAGACCTAATAGGGAAACCGGTGCCATTGTCACACACACACACACACACACACACACACACACACACACACACACACACACACACACACACACACACACACACACACACACACACACACACACACACACACACACACACACACACACACACACACACGGGCGTCACAGGGGGGGGGGGGGGGGGGGGGAGTGGGACTGAGTTACTATGGCCCAAGGTGGAGGGGCCCTAGTAACTTTAGCTATTGAAAAATAAAAAAATAAATAGCAGATATACAAGCTCACAGCGCCGCACTGCGAGCTTGTAAATCTGCTATTTTGGAAAAGTCGTGAAAATTTGTGCAAATCTTTGAATACATATATTTTTTAAGCGATCATTTGTAACTAAAATTTTGCTTCTGGGGGGGTCCCTGGAACTAAATACTTTGAGATGGGGGTCCGTGGCCAAATACGGTAGATATCATTTTGGGGGTCCTTGACATGAAAAGGTTTGAGCACCATGCACTGACATGGAAACATAGGTTTCTTGCACACATTTTCCCAATTTTTCAAAAATAGCAGATCTACAAGCTCGTGAGTGCTGCGCTGTGAGCTTGTATATCTGCTATTTTTCAATAGTTAACAATCATGGGGGGCCCGCAGTGAATTCTTGTACCCAGGGCCCAGAATTTGGTGCGACACCCCTGCACACACACACACACACACACACACACACACACACACACACACACACACACACACACACACACACACACACACACACACACACACACACACACACACACACACACACACACACACACACACACACACACACACAGAGCGCCCGCCTATCAGGAGGTGACTGCGCTTCGGCGCATTGCCCCGTGATGAATTCTGATAGGTGTGTATTAGGAGGAGGCTGAGCGATGCATAAACAGTAGCGTACGCCGCGCGGCAGAGCGCCGTAAATAACTTTTATGGGGGAGCTTTGAGTATGTATATTACATACATAACACAAAGGACTGCTTTGTATGCAGCATGGCCAAGGCCTCGATCGTGCAAGTGTTGGGAGAGTTTCCTGCCGCCGTCGGGTGTTATATTAACACGGGCATATGCTCTGGCTGGTCACCTTGAAGTATCACGGCCGTCGGGGTGCAGGTGGAATATAATGACATGCTGAATGGGATCGGCAGCCACACCGGGCATTCATTTAAACACAATGCATAAGGTAATGCAAACACACGCGCCGAGCCTGATCTTCCGTCCACATTTGAAAGCCTACTGCGAATGCACACAGCCGCGGTGTCATCGAGTACAGAAGCAAACATGAAAAAAAATTAGAGCATCCCATTCTCTGAGCAGCTAGCTTATCGTCGTTGTCGGGTGAAAACCTTGTATGTCCAAAACCGTTCGTTTTGCATTTATCATTTTAAAAATGATTCAAACTGGTGAAAACAGCCGATATACAAGCACACAAGGCCTCGCACCGCGAGGCGTTGTGTGCTTGTAGATCGGCTGTTTTCACTACTTTTGTGCGACGGCCTTGTATGATGAAGCAGGGCTTTACTTTGCGAAGAAATGTCCAAATTAGAAACTTGGAGTTACGAGGTTTCTGCCCGACAGTGACGTTATGCATGCTCGATGGCATGTCAAGATCTCCTAGCACATGTCAACGTCTACTGGCGTACGTCAACAGCTAGCTCTGAAACGCGTCTTCTTATCTGGAAAGCAGCTGGCCAGCGCATGAACACCCACCACCCCATCCCCTCCCCTCCCCGTCCTCCTCACTCCCTCTCTCTCACACGGACAGGGGCGTCACAAGGGGGGGGGGGGGGGGGGGGCACTGAGTTTCTAGGGCCCAAGGTGGAGGGAGCCTTAATTATTCTATACGCTTTAGCTATTGAAAAATAGCAGATCTACAAGCTCAGATCTGCTATTTTTGAAAAAGACATGGAAATGTGTGCTAATCTTTGAATATTATGTAATATTATGTATGTATATGTTTAAGCGATTTGTAACTCAAATTTTGTTTCTGGGGGGTCCCTGGAACTAAATATTTTGAGATGGGGGATTTGAAATATTTGAAAGACTCTGCCCACACTCTCATGCATCTCCACTGCACATAACACATGTGTATGTGTGTGCATGTGTATGTGTGGCGGTGGATATGTATGTGGGTATTTCTCAATCCTTTTATGTATGTGAATCAGTGTGTGCGTGCGTGCGTGCGTGCGTGCGTGCGTGCGTGCGTGCGTGCGTGCGTGCGTGCATGTTAGCTCATAATGTACCTGCTAGATAAGCTCCTGGATAGCACAAAGCACAAAATAATGCGTAATAATGTGTTCCCAGTCTAAATGGGTTAAATCCCCTCCCCCTATGAAGAACATCCATGGGGGGCCCGCAGTGAATCCTTGTACCCAGGGCCCAGAATTTGGGTGCGACACCCCTGCACAGACGGAAAACACCCTGCCAAACACTCCTGACCCAAACCTGTCATGGCAGCCACTACCAGACAGGTAGTGCGTCTCCGTCAGGCTGGTCCCCGCTGCTCCGACGCTCTGGCCCAGATTGGCGGCGTGACAGCGGGGGACGGCAGAGAGCATGCTGGGAGGTGACTGTTGGATTTTGATGGATGGTTCCGGTAATTCTAGAGACAGATGAGACGACGGACGGCCCGGCGCTGAAATGCACACCACTGGCTGAGGTCAGGCCACCGGCAGTCTGGCACTAAGGGCAAGCTTAAGAGGTCAGAGAGGGCAGCTATACTAGAGGGGCTCACTACTGCCACCAGGAGGTCATGACCGACATTGCATGAAAAAAAAATACTGTTTGTTTGTATTATTGTGACCGTCAGGTCGCAGTTACTATCAAAACCTCCACCGGCTGTCAGTCAGTCAGTCTGTCAGTCAGTCACACGTCACACTTTTGCCCTTCTCATATCTCCGCCACCGTTGCCCCAATCCAAGCCAAAACCTGCACACACACTCCTTGACTACCAAACCACTACCCCCCACCATGAGGCCGATTCTTGCAAGACCCATTTTTGGACACTGCTCCTACAGATTTCGCCCTAAAACCAGTAGAGCCCTAAAATCACGCAAACCGGTACACAGTATCTCTACAGTCATGTCATCAAAATGCATCTCACCTTTAGGGTGTCGTACTGGTTACCAGTAGTACTGTAGTACTTATAGTGTTGACAGGAGACATCGCCACACTGTCAGAATGTGATAATGAGAATGTGAAATGACAGCCAAGTCAGAGAACAGAGAACAGAGAACGTGGATAAAAGCCTAGCAGGCACCTTAGTGTCCATGTGCACATCCAGTCAACAAGGAGTCTTGACCAAACATGAATACTCCCAACGACAGACATTCACTGCATGCAGTCTGACATATTGGTTTTGCTGATATAGAGCAGTCATGACGTGACTCGCTCATCCCCCCGTTCATGGAAGTAATTTCTCTAGGGAGAATAACATTGAGTCATCTTAACATCATCTCATATAAGCATTGTGGTCCAAAAATAAACAAACGGTTTGCGCGATATTGTCAGGGAGGTGGCTCTGTATGGTTTATGATAGTCATTCAATCATATTTGATAAAGCCTGTTTCTGGCGAAAACATTAGCAATTTTCTCACCATCAGTTGATTCTTCATATCCATATGAGTCAAACCGCTGAGAACATTTGTTTATGTTTGGAACACAGTTCTTATATGACGCGATATGAAAAAAAGTCTATGGGAATTCAGAATGGGGGGGGGGGGGGGGGGGGGGGGGGCAGGTAGGATGGGTAAATGACGTCAGACTTCACTGCTCTATATCGGCCAATATTAGTTTTTTGTGTTTTGTGATCAGTATGGGCAATGCCCATGTGTCCCAATTTGTAACTTTCAACCTGGTGCCCCTATTTTGGTCATATCTTTATGAATTAAAATGTTCCAAAATAGCCGATCTACAGTAAGCTCATACACGTGAGCTAGCAAATCGTCTGTGGTAAATCTTTCAATAGGACTTGTTAAATAAAATATATTATATTTACTTTGCTTATACGTTGTACATATTCTGAAATAGAAACTTGAATCAAATCAAAGCTTTTGAAATCGATTAGACCATTTTACAGTTTTTGACAAATATCAGTCTAAACATCAGTGGTCTAGAAGGACTCTCCAAAATCTGAATCAAAACCAATAGCCAGGCATCACCAGTCTGGTTCTAGTTCAGACCCACTGAACTTCATCATGAATGCCTCATGATGAAGGTCAGAGGGTGTGGATTAGAGGCAGACTGATGTGTGAAGCCAGACAAACAACAGCTTCTCACAGGAGGAAGGTTTTGAAATCTTGATCAATTCCAACCTTCATTCCCCTTCTGGGAAGAACACAACAGGAAGCCTGCATCCATCCAAGCAAAAGCACCGCCACGGAAGCTCCTCGGAATGACGGCTGTCTCCAAATATCAATAACTGTCACTCACTCTGTGTACATGTGTGTATGTGCAAGTGCAATATGTTTGTCAAATATTCTCCTCTGAAAGGCGATACAGGAGAGAACATGCACGCGCCACAAGAAAAACTGTCCAATAGGGATGATGGGACAATATGCAATATTATCGTTTATCGTGATAAAAAACATTCACGATAATTGCATTGTGGAGATTTAATTTATCGTGAAATCGTCCTCCATCATACTGTACATTGGGATCAATTCACCTTTTATTTGCCGAGCTGCGTACCACTTAAACCCTCTATTGGTAAAAGGTACTTATAATATACTGTACATACTTGATACAATCAAATGTCTTTTCCCAAAAATAGCCGATCTACAAGCTCACAACGCTTGCTTTGCAAAGCGTTGTGAGCTTCTAGATCGGCAATTTTTTGTCAAAGCTTCCGCCCCAGGATAATGGATTTTGATTATGGCGATAATATCGTAAATCGCGATTTCTTTTGTCACAATAATCGTGATATGATGACATTTTCATATCGTCCCATCCCTACAGTGCAAACCCCACAGCTGTTAAGTTGTCGAGCCTGACAGAACCACTGACTGAGATTTGAATTCTGCACCGTGCAATATGCCTACCGCTTTATGCCATACTTGTTTATCATTGATGCTAAATGTATGCCGTCTGTTGGGCATCAAAGCGCACTTTAAGCTTATCGCTCTTCTTGATTGTTTTTAATTGCTAATAATACTGCTAATAACTAACATATCCTTAATCTTCATTTACAAACGTTTTATTTCTTTTCTTGATAACTAACGTTTCTTTGATCTTCTTTAACTAACGTTTTCTGCGTGTGTGTGTGTGTGTGTGTGTGTGTGTGTGTGTGTGTGTGTGTGTGTGTGTGTGTGTGTGTGTGTGTGTGTGTGTGCGCGCGCACGCGCGTGCATGCGTGTGTGCAGATGTTTGTGTGCACTAATGTGTATGTTTGCATCTGTGTGTACTGTACTGTACTGTACTGTACTGTACTGTACCGTACCGTATAGAGGGAGAGAAAAGAAAGAGGACAGACAGTCCGTGTGCAAATTCCTTTAATGCCTCTCTGTGTGCGTGTGCAATTGCTTCATTAAATCTATTTGATGTGCCGCCCAAATTTATTTACAGTGTGTCGACGTGTTCCCTTATATCTACAGTACATGATGAGCGCTTGTTTCAGCCTATGCATGCGCTCTCTCACGTGCATAACATGAGCAACTGTGGAGTTCATATACGATTGCCCAGGGCAAATATTTACATTACATCCAGCGTGCTGATTGCCTCGCTAATGGTTGGAGCAGAGCGGTACGCGGCGGAGGAGATGGGGGGTCAGTGAAGCGTGGCATGCATGGGTGCGGTAATTATGGGTGAAGGCTGCGGGGGGAGCGAGAGGGACGGGGGTGTAAACTATTAAGCCTCAAATACCGGGAACGCGCCCGAGTCGCGTTAGATTTTAACCACCTTAACCATTGATTTATGCTTTAACTATTGAAAAATAGCAGATATACTGTACAAGCTTGTAGATCTGCTATTTTTTTTAAATAGTGAAAATGTGTGCAAGTCTTTTGATTGATTGATTGATTGATTGATTGATTGAAGACTTTATTAGAAGTTTGCATAGAAAAAAGTACAAGTATCTCATATAAGATTGAATGACAGACGGATAGAACACAGTACTATGCAGTAGATATGGTCTTTGACCCGATCTTTGACCCCACTACTAAATCCTTCCTCTAAATCAGTGGTTCTCAAACTTTTTCATGTCAAGGACCCCCAAAATTACATTTATTTGGCCGCAGACCCCCATCTCAAAATATGTTGTTCCAGGGACCCCCCAGAAGCAGAGATTTGAGTTGCAAAAGTTTGCTTTGAAAAATATATATTGAAAAATGTGCACACATTTTCGCAAACCGCGCTGCGAGCTTGCTATCGCTGCTATTTTTCATAGTTAAATGGGTCTAAATGGGTTAATGATCCTGGGTGGAAACAACATGGAGAGATATGGGCGACAGCTCATGTACCATTACGCATTGAGGTTTTGACACAAATGTTCCACCCCGGGCTTCCTTGACTCGCTGGCCATGTATCTCATGTAAAAAAAGAAAAAAAGAAAAGGAAAAAAGAAAAAAAAAAGGGTGAGAAAAGATTCATTATTCATAGTATAAGTGAACGGTGCAAAGACCATTTGGAGCATGCTAAATGTTTCCATTTCATCTAATCAAATTTGTTATAAGCGGTAGGGATGGGACGATATGAAAATTTCATATCATGTCGCGAAAAATCGCGATTTACCATATTATCACGATAATCAAAATCCATTATCCTTGGGGCGGAACATTTGCCAAAAAATATCAGATCTACAAGCTCACAACGCGTTGCCTTGCGACACGTTGTGAGCTTGAGATCGGCTGTTTTTTGGCAAAGACATTTGATAGAGAGTGAAAAAGAAAGACGTACGTATATATAGTACTTTATCAAGTAGTACCTTTTACCAATTCTAGAGGGTTTAAGTGGTACCGGATATGCAGCTCAGCAAATAAAAGGTGAATTTATTCCAGTGCATGAAGGAGGTCGATATCACAATACATTAAATCTCCACGATACGATTATTGTGAGTGTTCTTTTACGCGATAATATCGCTTATCGTCCCATCCCTAGTAAGCGGCTCATGCCTCTTCAGAATCAAATAAAAGATGATGGATTTATCTGCGATTTGGGGAAAGAGAGGGGGAGGGGGCTAACAAAAACTAAACAAACTCCTCAGAAAAACACTGCTCTCCCTTCTTGCACAGTTTGTTTTGGAGTGGCGGGCGCGTCCCACAAGAAAGCGATGGTAATCAGGCTCCATTGAAACCGAGGGAGGCTGCTGCTGTGAATCTGAATCTTTCTCTTTCCCCTGCACTCTCTCAAAGGCAGACTGATTGTGTACCATCACAAGCAAAGGAGAAGCCAGGAGAGCAGGGTGGGAACGGCAGGGGTGGTGGTGGGGGGCGCGTACGAAAGCAGCCGCCTCGGTTGTACACTAATAGTAGGGCAGGAGAGAGGGGTCTACCAGCACCCCAATGACATGTTTTCGAAACCTGTTTTTTTTGGACCGTTATGATGTCTAGTTATGATTTCTGCTTGTTGCCGTGGTCAACTAATACCCCATGGGGTTCATTTTTAACCTTTTCTCACAACTATTCCCGATCTGAACCATACAATGGTCATAACAGAAAATGCCATAACGCTTGATGTAAACAACCTACAGGGACAAATGAACACACTTTTCTATATGATTTTGACCCAGGGAATTCATTAAAGTGGTTATTTTTAACATTTATGCACATCTTGACCCTATTTCAGGACAGAAACGGTGAAAAATAACCCAAAAATGTTCAAAACACGTCTATACTTCTCTTTGTACAGATAAATTAAGGTGTATTCTTTTGATACCACAGGTTTTTTAGGACCCTTATGATGTCTAGTTATGATTTCTGCTTGTTGCCGTGGTCAACTAATGTCCCATGGGGTTCATTTTTAACCTTTTCTCACATATCCCCAATTAGTGTGGGGATTTAGGGGAGCAAATGCTAATTTCGTGCAATTTTGACTTAAAGCGCGAAATTTTGCACAGATGTAGCCCAGGGCTTGCTCTAATGATTTAGCTAGGGCGCCCGAGTCTGCGACCTTCGGGGTATCCACAGCGGTCAAATCAAGTTGGGCTTCCATTGACTTTCTATACAGGAGGAAAATACCCAGAAAAAGATTTTTTTTCTGGGTATTTAAGGAGGATCTGAGGGGTCTAACTAGGGGTTTGTCATGATGCTGAATCCATTGCAGGCATTTGTTTTGCACAAAAAACATTCTGTGGGCTAGAAATGGCCTCAGAAAACAATACACGTATGGGTGAGTATTCATGTTAGTCGGAGGCCTTAGGGTTTTTTTTTCTTGCGCTAATCAGTCTAAAAGTTCAAAATTTTGCACAGATGTAGCTCAGGGCATGTTCTAATGATTTAGCTAGGGCGCCCGAGTCTGCGACCTTCGGGGTCGCCACAGCACCCACACAACTCTGAAAAGTGATGACTCATCACTTTTCATCACTAAAGTCGATGGGAGCCCAACTTGATTTGGCCGCTGTGGCAACCCCGAATGTCGCAGACTCGGGCGCCCTAGTTAAATCATTAGAGCATGCCCTGAGCTACATCTGTGCAAAATCTTGAACTTTTAGACTGATTAGCACGAGAAAAAAAAACCCTAAGGCCTCCGACTAACATGAATACTCACCCATACGTGTATTGTTTTCTAAGGCCATTTCTAGCCCACTGAATGTTTTTTGTGCAAAACAAATGCCTGCAATGGATTCAGCATCATGACAAACCCCTAGTTAGACCCCTCAGATCCTCCTTAAATACCCAGAAAAAAAATCTTTTTCTGGGTATTTTCCTCCTGTATAGAAAGTCAATGGAAGCCCAACTTGATTTGACCGCTGTGGAGACCCCGAAGGTCGCAGACTCGGGCGCCCTAGCTAAATCATTAGAGCAAGCCCTGGGCTACATCTGTGCAAAATTTCGCGCTTTAAGTCAAAATTGCACGAATTTAGCATTTGCTCCCCTAAATCCCCACACTAATTGGGGATATGTGAGAAAAGGTTAAAAATTAACCCCATGGGACATTAGTTGACCACGGCAACAAGCAGAAATCATAACTAGACATCATAAGGGTCCTAAAAAACCTGTGGTATCAAAAGAATACACCTTAATTCATCTGTACAAAGAGAAGTATAGACGTGTTTTGAACATTTTTGGGTTATTCTTCGCCGTTTCTGTCCTGAAATAGGGTCAAGATGTGCTTAAATGTAAAAAATAACCACTTTAATGAATTCCCTGGGTCAAAATCATATAGAAAAGTGTGTTCATTTGTCCCTGTAGGTTGTTTACATCAAGCGTTATGGCATTTTCTGTTATGACCATTGTATGGTTCAGATTGGGAATAGTTGTGAGAAAAGGTTAAAAATGAACCCCATGGGGTATTAGTTGGCGACGGCAACAAGCAGAAATCATAACTAGACATCATAGCGGTCCAAAAAAAACAGGTTTCGAAAACATGTCATTGGGGTGCTGGTAGACCCCTCTCTCCTGCCCTACTATAATGTAATGTTCGCTATCGGTGCTATCGGGCTTGGCTTGGAGGTGTTTCATCTACGTGAGAGCCCAACCCAACAGGCTCCGGAGCCCCGATCTCTTACCAAAACACTTTAATTGGATCTCTTTAAGCGCTAATCTGCCACTCACAAAAATCTGCCTGAATTTTAATTAAACGAAGACAACGTATTAAATTGCACTCCGTTGCCAAGCCATTGGGAGGTGATGCAACCCCCAAGAACGGGATCACGTTATGGAAATCCGTCTAATTTCGTTTTAAATTATTTTGCACACAATACAACACTCTAAACAAGTCCTGCACAAAAAGCATTCAAGTCCGTTTTAAAAATGTCGTTTTACTGTTGAGGCTCTGACTTGATGGGAGAGTGTTTTTTGCAGGTCTTCCAGTCCGAGCGTATCAAAAACGCAACTGGGTTAAGGCAGCGGAAGCTTGTGATTGGCTGCGCGGAGGTGACGAAAGTCTGGGGGACGGAGGTACACCTAAACCCAACCTTAACCCTAACCTCAGTAAAACTAACACTGGTGAATGCTAACCTGGTGAAATGCTAACCTGCCGATGCTGGTGAATGTTAACCTGGTGAAATGCTAACCTGCCGACGCTGTTGGATGCTAAGCTGGTGAATGTTAACCTGGTGAAATGCTAACCTGCCGACGATGGTGAATGCTAACCTGGTGAAATGCTAACCTGCCGACGATGTTGTATGCTAAGCTGGTGAATGTTAAACTGATCGGACCAACGGTGCTTAACCCAGTTGCCTTTTTTGATACACTCGGACTGAAAGACCTGCAAAAAACACTCTCCCCTGACTTGATCTGGTTCTCTATCTGGCACACGTTAGCTTAATTCCAACACTTTCCCACCCCCTGCCGTGCTCTTCAGAAAGGCCCCCAGTCGTCTCATCTCAACACCTTTTGGCTTCGATTAATACGGGGATTATTCGTCCAGAACATATCAATGGAGCTCATATTTCTCCGCGAGACGGGCGGGATGAATGGATCGTGCTCGCGCCGCCGATAAATCAATATAACATTACGCAGACGCATAAAGAGTTCCCATGAGAACCATGACAGCGGGGGAGGGATCATCAACAACACCCCCCCCCCCCCCTCTCTCATTCTCTCTCTCTCTACTGTGTCTGATTAAAGAGCTACAGAGAGAGAGAGAGAGAGAGAGAGAGAGAGAGAGAGAGAGAGACAGAGAGAGAGAGATAGAGAGAGAGAGAGAGAGAGAGAGAGAGAGAGAGAGAGAGAGAGAGAGAGTTGGATGCAGTGGTGGAATAAGTACTCACATATTTTACTAAAGTAAAAGTATCAATACTGCAATATAGAAATACTCTGTTACAAGTTAAAGTCCAGAATGAGAAAGGCACTTGAGCAAAAGTACAAAAGTATTGGCATCAAAATGTACTTAAAGTACTAAAAGTAAAGGTAATAAATGTTTGAAAATAGCAGATCTACAAATATTTTCAAACAGCCAAGGTATAAAATAGGGCTAAAGTGGTTTAATTTATAATATCGTGATGTACATCTGCAAAGTAACTAGTAACTAAAGTTCGAGTAAAAGTACAATATTTGGATCCGAGATGTAGTGGAGTAGAAGAAAAAGTATTGGAAATACTCCAGTAAAGCACAAATACTTCAAAAGTGTACTAAGTACAGTACTTAAGTAAATGTACTTAGTTACTTTACTCCACTGGGGACAGAGGGAGGAGAGAGAGAGAGAGAGAGAGAGAGAGAGAGAGAGAGAGAGAGAGAGAGAGAGAGAGAGAGAGAGGGAGAAGAGGAGAGTTGGATGGCAAACAAAGCACTTGAAATCCGGGGTCACCTTGTTTGGTTGCAGCTCCTATATCAAGGACACATCGGGACGGTGAAACGCGGATCGTTAAGCGTCCGCCCTGGTCCCTGAGGGTCCATTTCCACACTCTGAGCTACTGTAAATCAACACTCGGGGATGATGTTTACAGTGTGCCTAGATTCTGCCACGGACGGACAGGAGCGCAATTACTTATTGCTTTAATTATGACCGTAACGCCGAAAGCTGAAAACGGACACCGGGAGCTGCGGTGACTCGCTGCTGTCACGTCCCAAAAACAAACAGATAAAATGTGTGAAAGAAAGGTGAAATATCAGTGATATTGTTGCTGTTGGAGAGGCTATGGAGACAGATAGATATGAGACATCAGCAGATCAGACCGCATGCCGAGCCTCGTTCCTCCAACCATCTCCTCACTTACACACACTTACAGCAGTCTCATTAAATCAAGGTCTGGCGTGCAGCGACAGGGGCCACTTGAGTGGAGCTCTCTGCACGTCCAAGCCTGTCTTCTATGGCAGTGGTTCTCAGCAGGGCAGGAATATCATGAATGTCATGGCCGCCGTTGGCCCTCAGTTTGGCCTTGTGCCCCTCAAACCAATGGCACGACCTGAGGCCACAGTGGCCTTAATGCCCCAGCTGACTGTAACACTTTCTCCTCTGTCTCTTTCTTGTCAATGTTTAGACAGTAGACACCAGTCTCTTTCTTGTCATGTAGACACCAGAGTCTTTTGTTGAGATTTTAACTCACCAGTGTCCCCATCTTAAACCAATCCAGTGACTTTGATTGGTGCAGGGCTGAGCATGGATCAGATTGTAAATACCATCATTTATCTATTTCAATGCAGATTAGGTTATCATCCCTAACCCTTAAATCCAACAAATTCTTTCAATGGACTAAAATCTTGTTTTATTTGATGGCCTTCCTGCCCTGGCATTTGGCCCTCAAAAAATGGACAACACCAAAGGCCAAGTGGCATTGCCCCTAAAATGACAAAATTCCAGGCCTGGTTCTCAGCGTTGGGTGCAGGCAAGGACCACCAGGGGTCCAGATGGAGCCTTATACGTGTCTGTAACTCTGATGGGGTAGAAATGGAACCAAATGGAACCATTGAACATTTTGGTTCCAATTTCCACACTCCCAGAATTAAATGAACACAGTGCAGGTCCCAGAGATGAAAGAATAATGGCATCAAAAGGGGGGTCGGTGGCCTAATGGATATCATCAAACTGGGGGTCGCTGAAATTCCAAAAGGTTGAGAATCACTGTTCAAACACCCCCGGCCTCTCCCCACCCCCCTTCAAACCAGCTATTGTCCAAGGGAACATTCTACATCCGTTATACAAGATTCGAATTCCCACTAATGCCATCCCTTCAACCCCGTCCCAAGTGTCCCCATCTCTCCCCATTTCCACTGTAGGGCCGACCGAGAACTAGAACCAGGACTTTCCAGAACCAAGAACTTTCCAGAACCTGTGAAGTTCCGGTACCAAGGTCTGCTTACGTTTCCATATAACCAGACCAAACCGGGAAGGTCCAGCAACACTGCTGGTCCCGCCCATAAGTTCCCAGAACTCAAGTTTAGTTCTACCTCAGGAGCAGGACCTAAAAAAGGTTCCTGGAACCTTGTCTGAAACTGGGCTGTGCGCTATGGAAACAAAACCAGAACCAAAAAAATAGGTTCAGGTTCCTGACAGTTCTGGTTCCACATTGCAGTGGAAAGAGGGCTTTTGTCTCCCTCCTGAGTCCTACCTCTCGCTCTCTCTCTCTCTCCCCCTCTCTCTCTCTCTCCCTCTCTCTCCATTTATCCTTGCCATGACATTGGGGCAATCATTGTTATGCACAGCAAGCATTCCCTAAAGTTAGACGGGGTGGGTTGGGGACTTGGAGGGCACGCATATGCACGTGCGTGGTGTGCGTTAGTGCTGTGCGTCTGCGCGCCACACGAGTGACAATTGATGTAAAGAAATGCACCACACCCTGAAGCTACGAAAAGTCATTATTTGATGACACACCTGAGAATGGTGTAGTGTGTACGCTGTGGGGTGGAGGGTGCATCGCTCCCTAGCCGGTGTTTATTACCCGCCATTATCAATGTAAATGAGCAGCGCCGAGAAGCTGTAAACGCCGGGAGGGACGGCCCTTCGCCGACACGAATCACGTTATTCACCTCCCTGCACGCACGCCCTACATTTGTGTAAGGCAGTGGTTCTCGAACCTTTTCGTGCCGAGGACCCCCAAAATGTATGTGCACCCCCGTTTGAAAATATTTTGTGACAATTTTTCAAAACTAGCAACAGCAAACAGCTTTAAAAGCAGGGAGTTCCAGGGGGTCCCCAGCTAAATGATAGTTAGGAACCAAATGGACCCTTATGGGTCTGTAACTCAGAGAGTGTACAAATGGAATTTGTAACTCAACTTTAACTCTCAGAGTTAAATTAACATTGATTTTACAATATAAATTGGGGTCTCAGAGATAGAAATGCCATTAAATGGGGGTCAAACTGGGGGTCCTTGAAATTATTCAGAATCACTGCTAGAGCCATAAAAATCTTCTCTTATGGGGATCCCTGGCATATATTTTCAAATGGGGGTCTAATAAGTGTCAATTTGAGGGTCCTTAACATGAAAAAGTTTGAGAACCAGTGCCACCAAAGGACAATAGAAGTCCAGGAATGATGCACACCCCCTCCCTCCCTTGTTTCAGAGGAGCAACTTTCTGAGTCCGTCTTCTCTGACAGAGAAAACAGGGAAATGGATCCGTACTGCAGATTAGGATCTTTGGGGTTGGATGGGCACTGCTGCCGCGCCATTCAATAGTAGAACCATTGGTATTCTGCTAGACTCTGCCCCGATGAAGACTAGTGCCACTCCAGAGAAGAGAAGTGAGGTCGAGAGAGCGAGAGAGAGAGAGAGAGAGAGAGAGAGAGAGAGAGAGGGAGAGAGGACTGCAAGTTTTGATGACGACGGTGAAATACTGCCGAGGGAGGAACCTCTTCGAAAAATAGATTTTGATGTGAAAAGCAACGGGGAGTGTGTGGGGAGAATGAAAACCGAGTTTCCTGAGTGAGAGAAAGGAGAGAGTTAGGGGGGGCAGACAGGGGTACGGTACGGAGCGCTGCACACACAGATGGAGAGGATGAGGTTAGACGGAGAGAGAGAGAGAGAGAGAGAGAGAGAGAGAGAGATAGAGAGAGAGAGAGAGGGAGGGAGAGAGAGAGAGGGAGGGAGGGAGAGAGAAAGAAATCAGAGATGGAGCACATTGCAGATTAAAAGAAATAAGGATCGGGTTCTGCTAGCACCAGGGATGGGACGATGTGAACATTTCATATCACGATTATTGTGACGAAATCACGATTTACTATATTGATAAAAAATCATTATCCTGGGGCGTAACATGATTCGCCAAAAAATAGCAGATCTACAAGCTCACATCGCGTTTCTAGATCGACAATTTTTCGGCTAATACATTTGATAGAGAGTGAGAAAAAGACCGTATCAAGTACGTATATTATAAGTACGTTTTACCAATAGAGAGTTTAAATGGTACCGGATATGCAGCTCGGCAACTAAAAGGTGAACTGATCCCAGTGCATGACGGAGGACGACATCACGATAAATTAAATCTCCACACAATACGACTATCGTGAGTGTTTTTTTTATCGCGATAGACGATAACATCGCTTATCGTCCCATCCCTTTCTAGCAGCAAACGCGGGGGTTTGGAGGGGGGTGGCCGGGGATGGATGGTGTGTGTGTGTGTGTGTGTGTGTGTGTGTGTGTGTGTGTGTGTGTGTGTGTGTGTGTGTGTGTGTGTGTGTGTGTGTGTGTATGTGTGTGTGTGTGTGTGTGTGTGTGTGTGTGTGTTTGTGTGTGTGTGTGTGTGTGTGTGTGTGTGTGTGGAGGGGGGGGGGGGGGGGGTCGGCAGCAGAAGGTAAGGTGAATGGATGAAGCGCTCACCTATCTTTGTCAAGACCTTCAACCATTCCCCTTCTCTCTGCGTTCTCCTGTGGCTTCAATTCCCCCAGTATAGCTGGCTGCTGCTCCACCACTATCTCGTCTGTGTGTGTGCGTGTGTTCCCGTGTGTTCGTGTGTGTGTGTGTGCAGGGGCGTCACACCAAATTCTGGGCCCTGGGTACAATGATTCACTGCGTTCCCCGCATGAATGTTAACTATTGAAAAATAGCAGATATACAAGCTCACAGCGCGGCACCGAGTGCCGCGCTGCGAGCTTGTAGATCTGCTATTTTTTGAAAAACTGTGAAAATGTGTTTCCCTGTCAGTGGTGCTCAAACTTTTCCATGTGAAGGACCCCCAGGATGATATTTATTTGGCCACGGACCCCCATCTCAAAATATTTAGTTCCAGGGACCCCCCAGAAGCATAATTTGAGTTGCAAATGTTCGCTTAAAAAATACATATATTCAAGATTTTCACACATTTTCACGACTTTTCAAAAATAGCAGATCTACAAGCTCGCAGCGCGGCACTCGGTGCCGCGCTGTGAGCTTGTATATCTGCTATTTTTCAATAGCTAAAGTTACTAGGGCCCCTCCACCTTGGGCCCTAGTAACTCGTCCCACTTTCACCCCCCCTTGTGACGTCCCTGTGTGTGTGTGCGTGTGTGCGCGAGTGTTGTCTCTCTCTCTCTCTCTCTCTCTCTCTCTCTCAGGCTGGCTCTCTGCCTAGCCAATTATGTCCTTGTGCTAGAGCCATCTTCATCTTACTGACCTTTACCGCCCAGTTCCCAGCAGAGCACCCTCCTCAAAACCCCTCCACTCTGTTCTGTCTGACGGTCTGGCTGTCCCACTGTCACCCCTTTTACTGGGACACAGCAACAGTAGAACAGAGGCCTTCTCTTTCTCTCCAAGTCTCCGAGTCCAACCTCCTCCACCTACTCTATCTGTCTATACAGTAGGCCTTGTTAATGGTTTGTACACTCTCGTGTTTAAATGAGCACTGATGAGTTTGCAGTGTATATCGTTGCTGTCAGGCGGAAATCTCCATATTATACCTCCCTCTTTGTAAATTAATGGAAGAAGGGGGACGTACTGCCCATAAGTCCAAAATGTCATTAGTCCTACATCTCATTAGTCTGAATTTAGTTAGGGTTAGGTTTTAGGGTTAGGTTTAGGCATAGTTTTACTGAGGTTAGGGTTAGGGTTTGGGTTAGGTTTAGGCATAGTTTTACTGAGGTTAGGGTTAGGTTTTAGGGTTAGGTTTAGGCATAGTTTTACTGAGGTTAGGGTTAGGGTTAGGTTTAGGCATAGTATTTTTCACCAGGTTAACATCACCAGATTCTGACTAATGGTATGTAGGAACAATGAGATTTTGGACCAATGCCATGGCACCGGATGAAGCACATAAAAAGTAGCCGCAAAATACAGCGCGTTTTTAGCTTGAAGATCTGCTAATTTAGCTACTTTTGAATTTGAATCCGGCAAAGTTTTGTATTATAGTAAAGTACATTATAAAAGTAACATACTTCTAAATATGTTTATGTTTTATATACCAATGCATTACTTGTACATGTTACATTACCAGTTACCACCATCTATGCCTACATGCAATTGTATAATTTATGGCACAGTATCTATTCTATATGTGTGCGAGATATATCTATTTATGTACCTGCCTGTTCTGGGAATACACGTGTGCTACAGTAGCTTTGTTTTACGGTCAGGGTAATTGGTTTGCACGTGCTTATGCGTGCACGCCTGTGCTACAGTGACCCTCTGTGTCATTACCATCATTAACAACAAGTTATTAACATCTGTAAATATATGCTGACTTCTATCCCCCTCCCCGCTGATTTCCATCTCGCGGAGATGAGCGAATCAAAGCAGATTATTAGCGCCGTGTTACCACCTGATAGCATAGCTCAGCAGGACTCCATAATCCAATCCAACGGCAGATAATGAAAGCAAGGGAGCGATTTAAAACCTTGAGGGCCCTTCAGCAGCATAAAGGAACAGTATTAGCCATCTCAGCCAATATTACGGCAGATAATGCCAATCTCTCTCTCTCTCAGGGACGTGCAGAGAATCTTAGAGAGGCAGGGGCTGACATTTCTAACAGGACCTTTTTGGTGAAAATATCTTTCACCAAATATATATAATATATAATATATGTTCGGTACTTGATACCACACTAAAATGAAGCATAAAAAAGGCAATGGTGGTGTACCGGCATGGATTTCTACACAGAGAGGGGCAATTCTTTCAGCATAAGATGCTGCATTCAAGTTCAGGAGAGTTTGGACAAAGGCAATCCTCTTGAATGCTGCCTTCAGGTATGGCATGGAAAGAGTGCATTTGCATTTCTTTCACCATAGCAAAAACTGCATTCATGGTCTGGAGAGGGCACGTTTTACAGACAGTTAAAAGGCAGGGGCTCAAGCCCCCTTTGATGTCTATGTGTGCACCTGCCTGCTCGCTCTCTCTCTCCAATCTCTTCAACCATCGCCTCTTCCCTCTCTTTACCTCCGTCCTCTTCTCTCATCGCTCCACCTTTCTTGCTTAATTGCTTTCCTTCTGTCATTTCTCCCCCTCTTTTTCTCCGGCACAATCCCTCTTTTCTATCACTGTCTGTATCTCTCGTTTGCAAGATGGGTAATTAAAGCCCTTTGATTCCCTTTACCGTTGTGCGGTACTTCTTACGCTGCAGCCGTGCCTCGTGTCTGCCCTTACACGTTTAAATTGAATGCCTCCACTCCATTTGAAAGCCGTGGTGAAGATAAAAGGGCAACGCGATAGGCTCTTTGGCTCCTGTCCAGATGCCTCTAACTAGACAATCGGGGACAGTTTAACGGTCAGCAGCCATATTCATGACAAAGTGAATGTGGAGTGGAAGTGGCGATAACGGGACCCTGTTCTGTGGACGGATGGAGCGGCAAGATGTGCTCAACGTGGCAGACAGCGGTTTGTGTGCATTAGCGTAGGCATCTGAGAGAGCGAAACGATACCCGTGAGGGTTGACTCTAATGAGCTTTGGCTGGGAAAAAATGCATCTGTTCCTCTTTCTGTTTTTCATGAGCTCTGGCCAGGATCTCTGAATAACTAACTCTAACCGGGGAGGGAGTTGTTAAGAAGAAGAAGAAGAAGAGGAAGGTTTACTGCCTGTTGGACTTTTATCTCTGACCAGTGGTGGGAAAAGTACTCACGTTTTTTACTTAAAGTACCAAAATTAAAAGTACAAAATGTTTGAAAATAGCAGATCTACAGCTTGCAGATCGGCTATTTTCAAATAGCGTAGGTATAATATAGGGCTAAAGTGGTTAATGTATATTTTATAATCTTATAATTTAATATCTGCAAAGTAACAAGTAACTAAAGTTTTCAAAAAAAGTAAAAGTACAATATTTTGGATCCAAGATGTAGTGGAGTAGAAGTAAAAGTATTGGAAATTGGAAATTCTCAAGCAAAGTACAAACACCTTAAAACTGTACTTAAGTACGTACTTAAGTAAATGCACTTAGTAACTTTACAACACTGTCTGGGACTATAGGAATCATCCTATAGTCACATCTGTGGAATGGATACATGTTTGTGTGAACGACTATAGAAAAGTACGGTTGACTTGGTTTTCTAAGTCGAGCTGAAACACAATCCAAACGATTATCTTCTGGATTTCCCTTTCCGATCCGATCTGGTTCTCTGATGATCTCGCTAGGACCAAAATAGAGAGGAGGGTGGCCTTATGCCCCAGCTGTCAGAAGAAAGAGACATGAACCCCGGGCTAGCGTTCGTTCTGCGCCTTCACGTTGCAACGGATCTCTTGATCTCGCTTGAACTCATTTCCGCAATCAATGTCTCGGGAGGAGACGCAATCCATGACTTTTGTGTTCTTTCACCATGGGAGGGATGAGTCTACGACCTAAATAAACATCGCAGGACGACGGATGGTTCCCTTTTTCCTCTTTGTATAATGTGTGTGCAAAGTGTGAGTGTCGAACAGGTGGGGTGTGTAATAGTAGGTCTGTTGCAAGTGTTTATACAGTCCTGTAACTATCTCTCTCTCTGTGTCTACATGAGTGTGATTGGTTTTGTGAATGTGTGCGTGTGCGTGTGTGTGCGTGTGTGTGTGTGTGTGTGTGTGTGTGTGTGTGTGTGTGTGTGTGTGTGTGTGTGTGTGTGTGTGTGTGTGTGTGTGTGTGTGTGTGCGCGTGCGCGTGCGCATGTGTGCGTACGTGTCCTGCAGTGCCAGTTTCCATTAAGAGCCATTCTGCCATGTGGAATACACAGCACAGACCCATTACAAAGCTTGACACGCACACACGCACACACACACACACACACACACACACACACACACACACACACACACACATACACACACACACGCGCATGCACGCACGCATGCTTGCATGCAGACGCACAGCGATTTGTAGGCAGACTGTGCGGAGTGACAGTATTTTATGAGACAAGAGTGGGCTACAAACCGCCTTACCTGCCAGCTCAAATCTAGTCTCCAGTCTCCCGGAAACCAGACATGCCAACATTTGTCTGCCGGGGGAGGAAAAAAAAGCCACGCAATTGGCCATTCGGGTGCGTGTGTGCACTCTTCTCACTCGCTCTTGTCTGCTCTTATTCTGTGATGCGTTAAAACGGTCTGCACCGCGGACCGCAGTTTTTGACAAACCAGACATGCTGCGCATTTACTTTTCAGAGGGAAACGATTGCCTATCTCTGTCTGCAGTCGATACTGGCGGGCCGACGTGTAAGTGCGGCCTGCTTAATAATTAAGCCGCCGGAAACCGTTGTTTGTGATTAAGACCTGTCATCGGATCTGCCATGAGATTATATGAAATGATTAGTGTGTGTGAGAGAGAAAGAAAGAAAGAAAGAAAGAAAGAAAGAAAGAAAGAAAGAAAGAAAGAAAGAAACTGAAGAAGTGTGCAGATACAGTACGTGGTTAAAAATATGAAATGTGTCATCGATTTGTGTGTTTTAACTATGCCCCTTCACTGTATTCCATCCTCAAAAGCCAGTGCATTTTACATTATTGACTTTATACTCAATATAGGTTTAAATATGTCTGCGCTGTCGGGCAGAAACCTTGCATCCCCATACTTCATCTTTTTATGTTGTACGCCAGGTTGAAAGCGGTCTGATTGTATGTGTTAATTATTTCTACATTGGGTCCATTGGTACACTTTTCTTTTTTTCCATTTCCTGAAAAGTAACATGGACATACAAGGTGATAATTACTATGCGATGCATGCATGTGGATGCGCAATTATGCAGACCCCACAGAGTAGACTTAGCAACCAAGGTACCTTGATGGTAGCAAGGTGCAAGGTGGCTTTGTCAGCCAATTATGGCTGTAGTAGATAAGACATTAATATGTGCATTGTAAAACGCACGTGTGTGCGCGCACACACACACACACACACACACATACACACACGCACACACACAGTAGCGTATCACAATACAAACTGAAAACCAGTGGTGTAAAGCAACTAAGTAGATTTACTTAAAGGGGGCCTGTAACCTAAAGGGTTACTGTCACTTTAAGAATCATCTTAAAAAACAAGTTAATATTTTTATGCTGTCATTGTGGGGATGCGCAATTATAAGCCAATCAAATTAATTGTCTGTATAGCCTGACTGTATGACTACTTACTGTACTGGTCAGCTGTTGTTGGGCAGATTACACTGAGACAGTTTCAGACTGTTTCAGGATCCACGCTGGAGAGAGACCACATGAACTACTGTATCATACTATTATAATTTCGTGGCTGACAGCGGACCTTTAAGTAAAACATTTGAGTACTTTTTCCAACACTGCTGAAAACTAGAACTCGTGAACTTTAAGCAAACTTTACTTCTGGGAGAGATCTGGACGGCAAACTCATGTCATGTCAATAAAGGCCTAAAACCCGAGCCGCCATGCAGTGGCGTCAGTTCAGCAAAAGCTAGGGTATGGCAAAGATGGGAGTCCTCATGGAAAATAGGCATTACAATTTGGATAACACGGTTCTATTGTGAAAATAGCAGATCTACATGCTCACAACGCCTCGCGCTGCGAGGCGTTGTGAGCATGTAGATCGGCTATTTTCACAATGTCTAAAAAAAAAAAAAAAAAAAAAAAAAAAAAGACTTTTTGGACCCAGGGTATGGCAGCCGCATACCCCTGCCATACCCAATTGATTCCCCTGAACTAGAACTTGTGAACTTTAAGCAAACTTTACTTCTGGGAGATCTGGAGGACGGCAAACTCATGTCATGTCAATAATAAAGGCCTAAAACCCCTACCCCTGTATGACCCTCGCCCTGTGCTCACCCCCTGAGCCGCCATGCCCAGGCTCTTCCTGTCCGGCGGTCGGTCCACATTGACAGCAGCAAACCCCATGCACCTCATCAACACCCACCGCAACGATCAATGCCAGCACTTTGCCATCGATCCGCGTCCGCCGTGATCAATGCCCCCTCCCATAATCACCCCGTTCACTCATCAATCACATCGGCTCCGCCGCGAGAGGTTAGATAAGGTGCTGCTGTACATCTGTGTTTGCTGCAATAATTAACGCCGACCCGGGTTATCAGTTACCGACCGCAAGCACAAGGCCGTATGCTAAACGTGCATGTTTGTTAAATGCTGTTCTTTTTTCCCAGCGGGAGAACATTTTCGATCTGCACAGTGGCTTAAGCTAAACACCAATAGTACAGTATTTATTATTGATATAGCAGAGTTTTGCAATGCGAATACATTTTGCCTCAAGACCACATGTATGTAACTTTGACACCACAGACATACAGTACACATCTTGATCCTTGTAGTCTATCCACTTGTTTCCGCAAGAATTTACTGAAGCATTATTTGCGGGACACTTCCGGTTAACAGCAGACATACAAGCTCACGTCGCCTCGCAGATGCAACCGTTGTGAGCGTGTAGATCACACTCGGCTGCGGCGCCGGAAGCTGCCGTACACCTTCTGCGCAAAGCACGATGGAATGTTGGAAAGTTGTGGATACATGTATATTTCCCCCCCCCCAGTGGTGCGATATGTTTTTTTGAAGTGTGGGTACTCTAAATTCATGACGTCACGTGCGCACGCACAAGTATTGTTATGCAACGTTTATACAGTGTAACTGAGGACGTAGGTGAGGCCTGCTTGCCTGCGAGTATTGTTATGCAAAGCAGCCAGGTAGGGGGAATGAAGCGTGGACCACGCCGTCACACATCTTGACGGCGCGCATGCACGCGCGTACATGTGGGGGGGGGGGGGGGGGGGCGCGTGCATGCAGCTTGAAAAGAATGGGGATGGGGCTTCCGGTGGCCTACTGGTCAAGGCGCATACCACATAGGCACCGCCACATAGGCATGGTTGCCCCCCCCCCCCCAAAAAAAAAAGAATGGGGACGATGTGCTTCTACGGCATCTCACCCGTTTCCCCCCAAATGCATGCTAAAAGCATACACACATCTAAGAGAAATAACAATACACAGTAGAGTATCTGAACACTGGAAAGCGCTCAGGGTTTAAGTCCCTGCCAGTGGCGCATTCTACTGTGTTTCGCTATATAAGTAGTATGCTTCTTTCTTTTTTGAGCGGTGGTTACACCGTCTCCTATACGTGGCCGTGTGTGTATGCGTGTGCGTGTGTGTCTGTATGTAGCCTGCAGGCCTGCAGTACCTTTTATGACCACACATGTTAAGGGAGGGGCGCTGTTGTTCAGGCCAAGCCAGACCAGGCACGCACGCACGCACGCACGCACGCACGCACGCACGCACGCACGCACGCACGCACGCACGCACGCACGCACGCACGCACGCACGCACGCACGCACGCACACACACACACACACACACACACACACACACACACACACACACACACACACACACACACACACACACACACACACACACACACACACACACACACACACACACACACACACACACACACACACACACACACACACACACACACACAGGGGGGAAGGGGGGGGGGGTAAACCACCGCTCAGTTCACACGGGTGTGATTTTTCGTATACCCTCTACTAACCATTTCACCGGCGGAACACATCAGTCCGACTTCTCATTACTCTGACTACGTGGCTACGCGTGCAGTTAGGATTAGGGATAGGGCTGGTAATGGGGAGAGTCGGACGAATGCAATGTCGTAGTAATGCGTGTCGGAACAATAAGCGGGTCGCCCCGTTCCCTCAAAATCAGGAGAAACAAACGACAAACCAGAAGCTGGCCAGGAGAGAAGGTCTCAAAATCAGGAGACCAGTGGTGTAAGTGAGCCGGAACGGCCGGAACCCCCGTTCCGTTAAAACATTTGGGGCCGGAACGGAGTTCCGTTAAGAAAGGGAGAAGCCAGCTGTCAAAAATCCCATGTTAAATAACCTGCCACAAACGCACGTCCAGGAAGAAAACAATAGCCTATACTAAAGTCAGATTAACATACAGTAGGCTACACAAGTGTTACTAGTTAGACTATATTTTCTGATAAAGTGCTTCTAAATTATTCCCGTGGGTTTGTGTAGGTCAGTGTAATCGATTCGGTTTGTTTCAGTGTTTGACACGGAGCGGGTAGAGGTGGGACGTTCGTGAACGAATCGAGTCGTTTGAACGGCTCTTTGAAATGAACGATATAGGATTCGGTTCACAGTAGGGAGCCGTTCCTTCGAATGAGCCAGTCTTTTGAACGGCTCTTTGAAAGGAACGGATCCCAGAGATCCGGCTCACTTCAAAGAGCCATAAATCCCATCTCTAGGAGAGACTCGTCGTGTCTGTGGCACTGTGCCTGCCATGGTGCCTGCATGCGATGCAGCCTTAAGCTGCAGAATAGACCAAAATGATTCTATTCTGCATCTTTGGAAATACCCCAGTAAAGTAGGCTAGGCTATACTTAAAACCTGTACTTAAATACAGTAAATGTGACTACTTAGTTACTTTAGATAACTGGTTATAATAATATTAATAATAATATATTATATTATCTGGAATGTATATAGAGCTTTCAAACATGCTTTACATGTGGGGGCCTGGGGAGACAACAAATAAGAGAGCAGGATATGGTGACAGGATAGAATAATGTTGCTCTATCAGCATTTCTTTCTTTGTTGATGCTGCTACTGTATGTGTTTATGTGGATATACTAAACAAAATGTTGTTGTACAGTGACCATAAACATCTTATCTTATCTTAGGTGATTCTGCTGCTAGCCCTACTGCTTACCCTTCTGTATGGAACAATGAACAATATGAAGAGTCTTATTATAGATAGGCCTATTTCCTTTAGGATTTCAATCATGTTTCATGTTACAGTTAGTGACTAATGCCGTTGCCTTTCAGGTGTAGGACCTGTAGTGTTTTTGTTGTGTGTATAACTATGCCAAAATGCAGTTTTCTATGCATTTCATGGGTTTTGGGGGGTTAGAGCCTCCCAATTTTTTCCGGCCGCGCAGCTTCGCCGCGCGGCCAATTTTGGGACAGTTCCGGCAAGAATTTCAAACCACTTTCACCACTGCAGGAGACTCCTGGTCAAATCAGGAGGGTTGGCAATGGCAGGAGGTATGCATGACTATGGACGCATACGGTCAGAAATAGCACAGGAGGAGGCAATATGGACATGCTTTATGGGTTTCTATAGTCTGGGCATGAAGGCGGCTTCCTGTGGGCTAATGAAGCCTCTCTGTCTCTCTGCTGTGTGTGTGTGTGGCGAACATAAGGTCACTGGAACCGTTAATTCACCCTGCAGCTACTCACTCAAGCTTTAAAGGAGCACATAGACACATGCACACATGTGTGGGCACACACGATGTCACATGCACACCACACACACGTGCAGTGGTGTAAAGTAACTACTTAAGTACAATTTTTAGGTATTTGTACTTTACTTGAGTATTTCCAATTTCCGGCAGTATTGATACTTTTACTTAAGTACAAAATGTGAGAACTTTATCCACCACTGCACCACACACACGTGACATTTCAAGCAGCGCCCGCCGATAGCCGGGGCCCGGTCTCTGACTGATACTGTCTGTACCCAACGGCCCCACAGTGGGTATAACATTTTACGGCGGAGTGGATATCGCCTCTCCTCCGCCTCCACCCTCGTCACAGTGGAGGGGCTGATAAGCTCCATTCTGGCGTGGTCCGACAGATAGAGTGAGTGAGGGGGGGGGGTTGACTTTCTTTTCCTTCTCGTGTGTCCTAGATGTCTGAAAACGGCGGCGGCGCTGCGTTCTGATTCGTTCAGACAGCGTCCCGAACGAGACTCGCGGCCCGGTGCAGAGCGAGTGTGATGGAAACGGGGGGATTGGGGAGAGCGGCGCGGGGGTTGGCATGTACATAACATACAGCGGGCAGGTGCACACATAGACATCAAAGGGGGCTTGAGCCCCTGCCCTTATATCGGTCTGTTCAAAAGTGCCCACTCTAGGACCATGAATGCAGTTTTTAGAATTATGTTGAAAGAAATGCAAATGCCACTCTTTCCATGCCATACCTGAAGGCAGCATTTAAGAGAATTGCCTCGTCCAAACTCTCATGAACTTGAATGCAGCATCTTCTGTTGAAAGAATTGCCCTCTCTGTATAGAAATCCATGCCGTTACGTCACATCTCCAGTATTCACTTGATTATACTTAGTTTAATGTGGTTTCAAGTACCGAAAATAGCCGACCTCCGAGCTTGGAGGAGGTCTGCTATTGTCGATATTTCCACCAAAAGGCTCTTTTAGAAATTTCATCCCCTGCCTCTCTAACATTCTCTGCACATCCCTGAGATACAGTATAGAGGGGTGGGGTTGAAGATGGTAGGGACGGATAGGGAGGGGTGGGGGTTTAGGAATGAAAAGAGACTAATGAGCTACAGTTATGAGGAGGAAATACAAAAAAGAGATAGACAAGGAGAGAGAGAGAGAGAGAGAGAGAGAGAGAGAGAGAGAAGGGAGAGAGAGAGAGAGAGAGAGAGAAGGAGAGAGAGAGAGAGAGAGAGAGAGAGAGAGCTGAGAGCGTGGAAAGGAACAGGGTCGTCACAAGGGGGGGAAATGTGGGACTGAGTTACTAGGGCCCAAGGTGGAGGGGCCTTAATTATTTTATACTTTGGCTATTGAAAAATAGCAGATATACAAGCTCACATGAGCACGACACGGAGTGCGGCGCGGCTGCAAGTGTTTTTTTAAAAGTCGTGAAAATGTGTGCAAATCTTTGAATATATGTATTTTTTAAGAGAAATTTTTTAACTAATGTTTTGCTTCTGGGGATCCCTGGAACTAAATGTTTTGAGATGGGGGTCCGTGGCCAAATACATATTTTGGGGGCCCTTCACGTGAAAAAGTTTGAGCACCACTGACATAGAAACATGGCATTCGGTGCCACGCTGTGAGCTTGTATATCTGCTATTTTTCAATAGTTAAAGCACAAAACAACGCGTAATAATGCGTTTCCCAGTCTAAATGGGTTAAACCCCCTCCTCCTCCACCTATGAAGAACATTCATGGGGGGCCCACAGTGAATCCTTGTACCCAGCAGGGCCCAGAATTTGGTGCGACGCCCCTGGAAAAGGAGGGAAGGGATACGTAAATGAGGAAGGGCTGTGGATTGTGGGGTTGTGACAGGATTAGTGTTGCTGACACATCATGCGTGGGTAGAGTGGAAGCGGTCCCGTGGCGTCGTAGGGGACATGTATCTCAGCAGAGAGCTGCTGGCAGGGTGTACTCCAGGCTTCCTTTAAGTCGTCTAGACCGGGAACGACATCATTATTTTATGCTTCAACTATTAAAAAATAGCAGATATACAAGCTCACAGCGTGCTGCGAGCTTGTAGATCTGCTATTTTTGAAAAATCGTTTGGTGCAACATTTTGTGCAAGTCTTTGAATATTTTGAACCGATTCTGTAAGTGTCTCCTAAATCCTTCTAAGGTTTTTTGAAAAAAACTATGTTTCTATGTCAGTGGTGCTCAAACTTTTTTATGTCACGGACCCCCAAAATGATGGCCAACGTATTTGGCCACGGACCCCCATCTAAAAATATTTAGTTACAGGGACCCCCCCAGAAGCAAAATTTTTGTCGCAAATGTTCGCTTTAAAAACTCATTATTCAAAGATTTGCACAACTTTTTCAAAAATAGCAGATTTACAAGCTCGCAGCGTGGCACTCGCCACGCTGTGAGCTTGTATATCTGCTATTTTTCAATAGTTAAAGCATAAAATAATGGTTAAAGTGATAACGCGCAATAATGCGTTATGCGGATATGCGCTCCCCGATCTTGATGGATTAAGCCGCTGGCTGGCTCCACTTCTACAGATGTAACCTATACAACATGCTGGATGTGCGATCCCAGCCAAGTCCCTGGGTAGAACTAATCGGCTTGCTGGTGCCACACTGTACTGTCAACGCTTGTACCAGAAGAAAAGGGCCGATGCAGCGGGTAAGAAGGCTTACAAAACAAAATAAATGTGTCAAATTGCTGTGCTGTACCTAACACCCCCCTGCGCACGTATACTGCATGTGTGTACTACCGAGGTAGGCGGTTTTTTGAAGGGGCCCCCTCATACTACTGGTATCTTTAGTGCAAACACAGGGTACAGAAATCCATTTGTAAACGGAAGCAATCACTTTCCCCATAAAATCCCCCCACCAATAAAAGTTATCATAATGGAAGATAATAAAACGTGTGTTTTCTTTTTTATTTCTTTATGGAAGAAGCGTTCTGCCTGTCTGCACATTGATTTCTACAGGTACTTTTCCTGTCCGGCTGTTGCCTTTTGGGAAACTAAATCTACAGAGATGTGGAAGGAGGTTATGGACAGTGAAAGCCCCGATGATTACATGTGGCTGCTGAGGATAGCCATTGTTACGAGAAAAGCAATCACTGTAGGACTGCGAGTGCGCGTGCGTGCGTGTGTGTGTGTGGGCAGGGGCGTCACACCAAATTCTGGGCCCCTGGGTACAAGGATTCACTGCGGGCCCCCCCATGAATGTTAACTATTGAAAAATAGCAGATATACAAGCTTGTAGATCTGCTATTTTTGTGAAATTGTGAAATTGCGAAATAGTGAAAATGTGTGCAAAAAAAAACATGTTTCCATGTCAGTGATGCTCAAACGTTTTCATGTGAAGGACCCCCAAAATTATATGAATTTGGCCACGGACCCCCATCTCAAAATATTGAGTTCCAGGGACCCCCCAAGAAGCAAAATTTGAGTTACAAATGTTCGCTAGAAAAATACATATATTCAAAGATTTTCACTCATTTTCACGACTTTTTAAAAATAGCAGATCTACAAGCTCGCAGGGCGGCACTCGGTGCCGCGCTGAGGGCTTGTATATCTGCTATTTTTCAATAGCTAAAGTTACTAGGGCCCCTCCACCTTGGGCCCTAGTAACTCAGTCCCAATTTCCTAGCCCTTGTGACGCCCCTGTGTGTGGGCGCGCTCACGCGTTATTCACGCGTGGCCGACCGCTGATGGTATCATCCAGTTCAAAGAGCAGAGTGGACAGCACAGTGATTTGAGGCTCAAGAGAAGAGAAGAGCAAAGGAAGAGAGACTGGAGAGTGACTCACTTCCTGACCCAGATACAGTGGCTTACATCCTCCTCACTGGCACCACAACACACACACACACGCACGCACGCACGCACGCACGCACGCACGCACGCACGCACGCACGCACACACGTACACAAGCACACACGCACACAAAGAGAGAGGATTCAGTGCAGAATCAGATAAAAAGTCTTGTCTTGTAATGTCGATAAAACTAACTGCTTCTCTCAAGTGGAGCTACCTGTATACTGTACATATGCGCACACTCACACTTGCGTGCACGTGCGCGCGCGCGCGCACACACACACACACACACACACACACACACACACACACACACACACAGTCAGTTGCATCCTAAAATGAAGCACTATAGAAAATAGCTTGGCACAGTATATCATTGCCGTGATTAATCCTGAGGCATGCTATTGAGCACCTGATAAATCAAAAGGGAGACACCCAAATGCGCACGCACACACACACACACACACACACACACACACACACACACACACACACACACACACACACACACACACACACACACACACACACACACACACACACACACACACACACACACACACACACACACACACACACACAAATGAGCATTTAATCAATCTCCTCCAGACAGACAGACAGGGAGGTTGTTCCATTGTGTGAGCGAGGCTGAAATGCTCCGTACACCACCGTTCATTCGGATGAATATTATGGGATGTATATTGTTTACGTCTACGGTGCCCTGGGGAGCCCTTTGGGGATCTATATGAATTATCCATATCCACTAAGTGCCCTGTAAAACTAGATGAATCACACAGGTTACACTCGCGCCTTAAAAACCTCACCGCCGGTTACGGAGGGACTTCTGCCGTGGGCAGGGGCGTCACAAGGTGGGGGGAAAGTGGGACTGAGTTACTAAGGCCCAAGGAGGTGGAGGGTCCTGGAATTCGTTTATAATTTAGCTATTGAAAAATAGCAGATATACAAGCTCACAGCGCGGCACCGAGTGCCGCGCTGCAAGCTTGTAGATCTGCCATTTTTGAAAAGTCGTGAAAATATGCGCAAATCTTTGAATATAGCCTATGTATTTTGTATCTGTAACTCAAATTTTGCTTCTGGGGGGTCCCTGGAACTAAATATTTTGAGATGGGTGTCCGTGGCCAAATACATATCATTTTGGGGGTCCTTCACATGAAAAGGTTTGAGCACCACTGACATAGAAACAGGTTTTTCAAAAAACCTTAGAAGGATTTGAAATATTCAAAGACTTGCACACATTTTCACGATTTAATCTACAAGCGCTGCAAGCTTGTAGATCTGCTATTTTTCAATAGTTTAAGTACCCAGGGCCCAGAATTTTATGCGACACCCCTGGCCGAGGGCAAGGCGAGCCTCCCTCCCTCTCTCTCTCTCTCTCTCTCTCTCTCTCTCTCTCTCTCTCTCTCTCTCTCTCTCTCTCTCTCTCTCTCTCTCTCTCTCTCTCTCTCTCTCTCTCTCTCTCTCTCTCTCTCTCTGCTGCCTTGACAGACATATAATGGACTTGCCCACATGCATAAAATCCTTACCACACTCAAAAGGTTAAAGGCCATCTTATTTAGCATAATGTATTTACATATGCTAATGCAGACACTTACATAGTATGGACTCTCTGTCTGTACATCTCTGTCGATATGTATATATACCTCCGTATTTGCTTTCACTGTCTCTCACTCTCTCGCACACACATGTACGCACACGCCGCACACACAATTGGATTTCAGGTAAATTACAATACGGCCCTCCACACATAATACTGGAAATTACGAGGAGTATGTTTAAGGTGCATTTCGTACACTCTCAGATCGAGATACAAATGGATAAACAAACAATCAGTGTATGGAAGTGATACGATTGCGGCCCCAACATCCCACAATGCAGTGCTGCTTATAAAGACAACGTCAGTGGCATGCATGTTTGATAAGGTTGCTAGGTAACAAACGCAACTCCATCTGACCTCTGCTCGGGTGTGTTGTTAGGATATGGCTACGCATACTAAAACCCCAAGGTCATCATGTCACATTAGTCCTAATAGGGCTTACGGGACCGTCCTAGATCCACGGCATTCAATTCATTTTCAGGTAATATAGTCGATTACGGCCTATGTTGAATTGTGCAACCCTTCATCTTACTCGGGTGCATTACAACTTGTAACTTTACACTTTACTTTGTGGTGTTAGCTTTGCACGCGTGTTAGCTTTGCACGCGTAAGTGGTAAATATTTGTACTTATTTTCATACTGGAAGACATTCATTCTGGAGATCTCCCTGGCACAAAATACAGTATATTTGAGATGAGGATCCGCAGCCAAACACTATCATTTTGGTGGTCCTTGACATGAAAAGGTTTGAGAACCACTGCACACATAGATGACTCTGACACTTGACATCATCAGAGATAATGGACATCACATTACTGGCCCACATTTGGATACAGGGATCCACTTGGGAACGGCGTGGCTCCAAACGATTCAATTTCCTCCATCAACAGCGGTCGACAGGCCGTTGTTTGTTTCATAACTGACAGAAAATGAGACCGAGAGACAGGCCGGCACGGAGGAGCACGATCGCGATCAAAAACACGTCACTGCTTCTTGTGTAACACATATCATCCCGTGACCATGATGGGTCCGGATTCGTCATGACAACTCACAATATGTCTCCAACTCTCCGTGCAGGTTCAGGGCTGTCACATAAGATGTATGTATTATGCTTTTGGTTTCTGTCGGGTGGAAACCTTGTAAAGTGTCCAATGGCAATAATGTTCTTTTCATGAGTAAAATTCAAAGACAGCAAAAGTAGCAGATTCACAAGCTTGCGCCGCGTTTCAAGCTTGCGGATATGCTACTTTTGTGGTGCCGCTATGGTGTGATCAAGTAGGGCATTAACGTTACGAAAAAATGGAAAATCTTGTAGCGTGACCGCGAGGCCCCTACAGTCACTCTACATTGGTGGCAGTGGTCCCTACGGTCGCCTGAAAGACTGGATGGAGTCGTGGTAGGAGGAGGTGTCGATCCTCCATCCCTGGTTGCGTTTGAACCCCCCGGTTTCAAAGTCGAGCTTAGCTCCTGGCCGGCGTGCGTGGTTGTGCTTCCAGGTATGTGACTGGTTAACATTCACCAGCGTGGACAAGTTAGCATTTCACCAGGTTAACAACATTCACCCGCGTCGAACAAATATAGCGGCGAACAAATGTTACGTCGCAATATCGACACGCTCCCGTGCAAAAACACAAAAGTTAAAATATGGAGATGAGAGGTTTCTGCCCGACAGCAACAATATATAAGTGCTATGTGTGTGTGTGTGTGTGTGTGTGTGTGTGTGTGTGTGTGTGTGTGTGTGTGTGTGGTGTGTGTGTGTGTGTGTGTGTGTGTGTGTGTGTGTGTGTGTGTGTGTGCGTTCAGCCACAATGTTTTCACGTGTGCAGCGGGACGTGGTGGTGGTCGTGTGATTTGTGTATAACTACACTTTGGCTTTGCCTGTCAGCCCGGCACAAATCAGCCCTCCCCACAGACCATCCATCAGGGAGTCCGTCACAGGTGAGGGCTGTGTTCTGCCACCCTGCCAGCCCGTCTGTCTGTGTGTCTACAGTACGTCGTCGTTGTCGTGTGGAAACCTCGTATCTCCAAGTTTCAAATTTGTGCGTTCTTTCGCAAAGTAAAGCCCTGCTTCATCTTACAAGGCCGTCGCACAAAAGTAGTGAAAACAGCAGATCTACAAGCACACAAGTGTGCTTGTAGATTGTCTGTTTTCACTCGTTTAAATCGTTTTTAAAATGATAAATACAAAACAAACGGTTTTGGACATACAAGGTTCACCCGACAACGACGATGTGTCTGTGTGTCTGTATTAGTGTCATCTAGCCAGATGATATCATGTTTCCAGCTGGCCAGCGAGCCTCTTAGCCCGGCCTGCTTGCCTGTTTGCTCTGGGACTGCAGTCGGTCCCAGCTCAATAACCACTAGGCGCGTCTGGGCAAGCCCATTAGCTGCTTTAGCTTGGACCAGAGCGCGATGGAGAGAGAGGGAGGGATACTCCAATCTGTCTCTCTTTCTCTCTCTTGCTGTCCCCCTCTCATTCTCGGTTTCTCTCCCTTGTTCACTCTCTCTCTCTCTCAATGTGCCTTCTTCTTCCTAAGCTCTCTCACTAATTTCTCTCTCTCTCTCTCTCTCTTTCAATTCCCATGTCTCTCTGCAATATTGTGGCCACTCTCCTGTTTTCTTCCTCTTTCTCGTCCTTTATTTTTTGCTCTCTGGCAGAGTGATGAAAAAAACACACAATAAAAGAGAAATACCCCCATTTTGAGATATTTATCCGGTCCTTGTGGGACAGGATGAGGAGGATTACAAATATGGTTTACTTGGCTGTAAATATGTTTATCAGAGGATGAATAATTTGTTAGCGTGCGTACAGTATGTGTGGAAAACGTGTTTATCTAGATGCGCAGTTGGAATTGTGCATCTCCGGGCAACAAGACAAATATCCGTGTTTATGCCATGCTATCTGTCCAAGCTGGCAAACAGATTGAGAGGCATTGATTCGGTCCCTTGGGCATTAGCATTAGGTTAATTGCTATTTACGTTAAGCATAGGCTACTATGGTAATATTCAATATTCGGCCATCTCTTTTATATTGACTGAAATGATTACCTCTGAATGTAGTTGTCCTTTTCAATAAGCTCAGTAAATAATGTAAGTTAACTCTCAAATACCTGGAACGCGCCCGAGTCGCGTTAGATTTTAACCACTTTAACCACTATTTTATGCCTTAACCATTGAAAAATAGCAGATATACAAGCTCACAGCGCGGCACCGAGTGCCGCGCTGTGAGCTTGTAGATCTGCTATTTTTGAAAAAACTTGAAAATGGGTGCAAGTCTTTGAATATCTTTGACCCGATCTTTGACCCGACTTCTAAATCCTTCCTCTAAATCATGCTGTTCTCAAAGCTTTTCATGTCAAGGACCCCCAAAATTACAGGTATTTGGCCACGGACCCCCATCTCAAAATATGTTGTCCCAGGGACCACCCAGAAGTAAATATTTGAATTACAAATGTTCGCTTTTAAGTAGATACATTCAAAGACTTGCAAAAAAAAAATCATGATTTTTCAAAAATAGCAGATCTACAAGCTCGCAGCGCGGCACTCGGTGCCGCGCTGTGAGCTTGTATATCTGCTATTTTTCAATAGTTAAAGCAGTCAATAATCCTAACCCTAAATGGGTTAAGCAAAGTTGAATGTGAGGAGAGTACTGCGTTTGAAAACGCTGAGCCTCTCAGAGAATCAATGAGCACTCATAAAACTCATCATTACTGTACAACCGTGTGATACAAGTGGTTGTGAAAGTGCGTGCGTGTAAAGTACTTGTCTTTGAAAAGTGCTAAATAAAGTGTATTACTTTTTAGCTTACCGCCTCCCCCGAGAGTCCCGATAAAATCCCTAATGTTCTTCTCCGCCGGGCCCGATAATCCCAAGACTTTAATATGCTTTAATCGCTATAAAACATTTAAAAGTATAATCGCTGTTTATCGCCGATCTGGACTGTTTATCACCCTCTGAGAACGGTTTCCGGTCGCATTTCCGGTTTCCAGTTTCCGGCGGTACGGTTAGCTTTCATGTAAACAGTAGAAGAAGCTGCACAGCGATGGAAAGGTCTTTTTTCAATTGGATTTTTATATTTGAAAAACATGAACATGATCTGTGCACAGATTGTGCACACATTGGGCCATGCAGGGGTGTGTTACCATTATCAGCCTTATCAGCTCAAGTGGTTGTCTCATTCGGTTACTCCATTCAGAAACATTGCCATTCAGAAGATTGACTTCCATTATTCTAAATGGAGGTGTCACCTAAACTCTAGCCCTAACCTCAGTGGGGGTATTCCTGAAAAGGGATGCTTCTAAGTGGGGGTGTTTCTGAATGGAGGTCTGCCCCTTTCTCATTCACGCTTCATCTGAGTGAGAAAATGAAACACTACGATGGTCATTAGTTACTGTATGTCCAGTAGGGTCAAGTACTGTAATTTACCCAAGTACTGAACTTAAGTAAAGTAAAAGTTATTTACTTGAGTATTTCAATTTCTTGATACTAGTCGCTACATCTCAGAGGCAAATGTTGAACTTTTTACTCCACTGCGTTTATTTGACAGCTTTAGTTACTTTGCATATTTAATCTCAATTATGAATCAAAAATCTTCTAAAGTTTTCTGAAATAACAGCTCTGCAAACTCACAATGCGATGCGATGCGTCGACTCGTGAGTTTGTAGATGTAGCTTCAGTAGAAGTATGAAATAGCATACTTAACATGATACGATAGCCCTATGTGATTCTGAAATGGGGCATTTTGCATTTGCATTTGCATTTGCATAATGAGTAATTTTACGTTTGGTACTTAAGTATATTTTAATCCTTATACTATTGCAGTTTTTATTGTTTAATACTTTAATACTTTTACTTGAAACATCCACATTGTTGTATTTTCTACTTTTACTCAAGTAAAACATTTCATCGGAATACTTGTTCCACCCCTGGTGTTCTCATTCACACTCGGTGTGAATGAGCAAATGGAAGAGCACAGTGCATTAGTCCTAGGCTCATTGCCATGGTTACACATGATGGGCTGACAGTGAGGTCGAGGTAGGGGTGCGAGGGTTTCACTAGCAGGGTGCCATTGAGCACAAGAGTCAGAGGAAATGGGAAAAATGTACTTCTTAAAATAGCTTAGCTTTTGCTGAACTGGTGGCACTGCTGTGGTGGAAAGTAACTAAAGTACATTTTGTTGCTGTCGAGCAGAATCCTCTTATCTCCATATTTGATCTTTTTGTGTTTTTGATCATACAAACGCAAAAGCATCAAAGGTAGCAGATCCAAAAGCTCAAAATGCACTTGCAGATCTACTGCATTTTACGTTTTTGTCTTCTGATCTTATATCACCTCATCTAAGAAGTGTATTCAAAAAAATAAACACACACCATCCCGGCGATTGTACTCATATGTGTCCCAGCACGGCTGAATTTTTTTTTTTTTCATTTTCATTTTTTGGTTGTGGAGATTGACCCAACAGTTTTGAAGATATGGCTTGTAGAATGATGCCAGGCTGAGATACTACTTTTGAGATAATCAAGTTCTAAATACATTTCTAACCTGCAATGACCTGCATGATCTCTCACATTAATTAAAAAAAGTCTTATTTACATGCAGAGTTAAGCTCTGGCGTTTAAGTGAAATGTAGCCTGATATTTATGAAATGCTTGTGTGGCTTTATCACATTTTAGTGAAAAAAATAAAAAAGTAATTTCAGCTGTGGT
>NC_137823.1:32853047-32863047 GCF_963921795.1 Nannobrachium achirus
CCAGTTACTAAACGTCAGTGTCCAGGTTTTCTTCAGGATATGTATGACACTGATTTACTATGGCACATTATGAGTCCACTGGTACAGTGCTTTCCAATTTGGTTCCATTTGTACACTTTCAGGGGCCTTTTCCATCGGCAAATAACCGGTTCCGGTTCTTTCTCCCGCCTACGGGATGAACCAGAGGTGTGCTTCTCCACCGAGAACCAGAGTTGGTTCAAAACCGTAAAAGTTGGTTTGGAACTGGAACCACAAAACAAAATCCTTGTTTTTTGTGGTTCCAGAGCCAAATCCTTGGCTCTGGTTCAATCTGGTGGAAACGCAAGCTGGTTCGCAAGAACGAACCAAGGTTCCCAAGGAAGTTGAACCGGCACTGGTTCTGGAACCGGTTCTTTGCTGGTGGAAAAGGCCCCTCAGTGTTACAGACCTGTGGTGGTCATTCGGGGCTAGCTCTTTATGTGTTCCTGGTAATGTTGTTGTATGCTCATTTGCATGTCCATGGCAACAATGTAATGTTGACCAAAATGTCCACCACGAGCCAACCAAGACGATGACCCCTGCTCAAAACGAAAAACGTCGGAGCCCCCAAATATCAACCGCTCAGTCAAAGAGGGGAATAACACTTTTGCCCAGGGAGGTTTCTGGGCCTTACGTAGTTCTGTTCTGCAACAGGAGAAAAGACTAAACAGCATACCGTCGCTGTCGGGGAGAAACCTCGTATCTCCAAGTTTCAAATTAGTATGTTTTTCGTAAAGCAAAGCCCTGCTTCATCATACAAGGCGGTCGCACAAAAGTAGTGAAAACAGCACATCTACAAGCACACAACGCCTCGCGGTGCGAGGCGTTGTGTGCTTGTAGATCGGCTGTTTTCACTAGTTTAAATAATTTCTAAAATGATACATGCAAAACGAACGGCTTTGGACATACAGGCTTTTCAGCCGACAACGACGACGATACTCAATTCAATTATCCCGGAGTCACTGGTATCCCGATTAACATTTCGTGAGACAGCATTCCGGATAACCTCTGAGCAATCCGTTGCGAAGGGCAAGATTTCAAGAGAGGTGACCTTAAAGAATAGACGATACAATACGAATTCTCTTTCTACTCCAGCAAGCCCTCCGAAGTCCCTTTGTTGGGTAGAGTAGTGCTGGTCTACATTGTGCCCCAGATGGCGTTGCCTGGGCCAGTCTGCTCAAGGTTATCCGGCTTCAAACACTTGCCACACAGAAACAACACGCACGCACGCACACACGCACGCAGGGGCGTCGCACCAAATTCTGGGCCCTGGGTACAAGGATTCACTGCGGGGGGCCCCCCATGAATGTTAACTATTGAAAAATAGCAGATATACAAGCTCACAGCGCGGCACCGAGTGCCACGCTGCGAACTTGTAGATCTGCTATTTTTGAGAAATTGTGGAAATGTGTGCAAGAAACCTATGTTTCCATGTCAGTGGTGCTCAAACCGCTTCATGTCAAGGACCCCCAAAATGATATGTATTTGGCCACGGACCCCCACCTCAAAATATTTAATTCCAGCTAGGGACCCCTCCAGAAGCAAAATTTGAGTTACAAATGTTCGCTTGAAAAATACATATATTCAAAGATTTGCACACATTTTCATGACTTTTCAAAAATAGCAGATCTACAAGCTCGCAGCGCGGCACTCGGTGCCGCGCTGTGAGCTTGTATATCTGCTATTTTTCAATAGCTAAAGTTACTAGGGCCCCTCCATCTTGGGCCATAGTAACTCAGTCCCACTTTCTCCCCCTTGTGACGCCCCTGCACGCACGCTCTCTCTCTCTCTAAGTGTTGAGGGCAGAGCTTCAACGCAGGAACAAAGCTCTCTCACAGCTGGCGCTCTGTGTTAAAGGCTCATTCTGAGATAATCCTTAGTCCCTGCTCTATTTTATGCAAAACACTACGTCGTTTTTTTCTTCTTCCCTATTTCAGGCCTGTCATAGCAAACCAATTATGTGCGTCACTTGTGTAAGCGATTCTATTAATGCGTGCATAGTTTCCGTGCAAGTGTTCAAGGGTACATCGTTTTCACATGCTATCTTTAATTAAATGAACCCAAGGCTGTGAAGGCTTAATGAATACAAAAACCGTAAAGACTTCGACGACACATGAAAATGTCGTGGTCGTATACCCATATCAGATTGGTGCTCCGTCACCGTTCTTATGCTATTTGACCATAACCACACAGTGGCCATCTTCCTTGTCATAGCTGCCATTGCTGGCAACGCAATGTCGAGCAAGCCTGACAAGCTCATAACATGTTGCATTGCGATGCATTATGTGCTAGAACAGCGGTTCTCAAACTTTTTGGGCCTCCGTACCGCCTTTTCTTGATTGCTGAATCCAAGTACCCCCTTTAGTCGACAACAACATTTTGATTAGAAAATACTGATATCAAAAGTCCAGTTGTCATGTCAATATATTGCAAATAAAAGTAAGTAGCCTGTTTTCTATTCAGTAACAATTGTGTTAGTCAAAATTCTTACGTAATTTGGTTTAAAACCTTATGGAGCAGCCCATTCACATACATTTGTCAATTTTTTTTTTATCATTAAACATAACAGTAAAATGTATGTAATTCTCTCTCAAGTCCCCCCTGTAGTACCCCTGCGTACCCCTAGGGGTACACGTACCCCTATTTGAGAAACTCTGTGCTAGAAAACCTTTGAAAAGGCGCACACACTTGGTGTGTGCGCCTTTTTGACAGCTACTGTTTGTGAAATAATGTTCCTTCCAGCTGTCAGAGGCAAGTCCCAATGCGTCTGGATTTAAAAAAGCTCTCAGCGCTAACAGTGCACTCTGCACCCCCCATGGAGAACACTGCGCTGCAGACATCACAAACCATATCTGACTGGAAGAAGAGTAGTGGGATCACAACGAGATCCCACTGATTCATCTAATAATAAAACATCGTTTTAAATCACATGCCAACCAGGTGCCAATTTTGTGGCTCACGTGAACCCTCCCCTGGGGTTCACTCTACTCTCATAATAATAACTTTTTTTCTTTACCCAGCACTTTTCTTAACAAGGTTAAAAAAGTGCTTCAGAGGAGGGGCGTAAAACAAATAATAACGGTGCAAATAAAAACAAGACACGTGAACATGAAACAAATAAAAACAACACAGATATGTCTTGAAACGTCTGATGACTAATGAATTAAAACTCCTATCTGTCAACTAGAGCCGCTTTTTACCCCCCCCACTATACCGACTATATCTATATACCCCGACTATACATAATAACATAAAAAACTATCTTTTAATTGGATCTCGCCCATGGCTATTATTGAATACAGTTCTTAGTACAGGAATGTACCTCCACTCTATCCTGCCAGGGGCGTCAATTGGGTATGGCAGGGGTATGCAGCTGCCATACCCTGGGTCCAGGTGTTTACTTTTAAATATAAATCCATGAATGTCTCTTTGTCTATCTGTGCTGGTTATTGTGTTGTTAAATTACAGTAAAATAACTACAAATGCAAAAGTTAACAATATGGTCACTTTAACAAGGTATTATAATTATATTCTCCACACTTGTATTCTCCCCATCTTGACAAAATGGTATATTCCCAGGTCAGCTGCACAGGTGCAATTCATTAGTGTTAATTGTGGCACGTTTACTAACATGCCAAGTTTAGCTGCACTTCAACAACCGTTCCAGGCTGCCATATCCAGCCCAAGAAACTGTAGAAACGCGGGAAACATGAGGTATGGTAACATGACCGGTGTCTTAAGACACCAGTCATGTTACCATACCTTAGCTTTTACAGTATCCTGCCTTAACCCACAGCCAAGTCTCAGTGTTTATTTAACTCAGAGTGTGTGTAAATGTAAAGGGTCCATTTTTGGTTTCCTCTCAGAGTTATATTCACACTATGGGTTTTACCGTGCAGAGAGGATCATTCATACTCTACCTCTAATTAAGAATAAATACAAATGCCGGGGCTGCCATTCCCTAGTGTGTGTCTGTGTGCTTATATATTAGCATAATGTGCATCTGTGTGCACAGGGGTGTGTGTGTGTTGGCAAACCCTCACACACTATATATAAATATCCATCCTTTTGTAAGGTGTGTGTGCGCGTGCGTGCGTGCGTGCGTGCGTGCGTGCGTGCGTGCGTGTATCCGAGCGTCTAGTGTCAGAGGGTGTTCATTTTTATACAATCTTCCAAGGCTTTTCCTGAATCTGTAATTACAATCATGCCAAACCCAGGGTCAATGTGTTCCTGCAGAATTATAAACAGACTACACACACAAAGGCACCCAGAGGCATACACACACACACACACACACACACACACACACACACACACACACACACACACACACACACACACACACACACACACACACACACACACACACAGGCACGGGCGCGCGTGTGGACCTTATCTCTTGATTCGATTCTCGTCGTCCTGTTATCTCGCGCTGTACCCAGATAGCAGATTCTGTAAGCAAAAATCACATGAAAGCCGACCCAGAGCAAATGCTGTCACTGTAACCGTGTGATAATATAACACCAGCATAAGCCTGGAAACACCGATAGATATACTGTACAACAGCCATCACCCTGCTGCCTGTCCCCGGCATATAGCCAAATGCATGCAGCACACAACTCCTTGCACTGTATTGCATCTCCTATTGCTGCATGGTGCATCCTAGGATTTTGTAGATTTTGATTCTCATTAAACCGCCTAAACCCGAAACTACTTTATTGTCACTGTTACATTTCTTCGTAAAGTAAAGCCCTACTTCTTCATACTGTACAAGACTGTTGCACAAAACTAGTGAAAATAGCAGATCTGCAAGCACACAACGCCTCGCGATGTGCTTGCTGATCAGCTATTTTCACTATAAAAAATAATTATTTGTAACTTTTGAAAAAATATGATTATAATAGCATGCCCAAAGTACAGGGACGCCAGGGTCAAAGTGGAAAAGTAGAAATGAAGCAAGTGTGGGACATACATACTATACATACATAGAGCCAGAGCCAGATGTAGGAGCGGTTAGCACCGCTCAAAAAAAAACTCCTTAATACAGTAGTACTTCCTACAGTACATAGGCCTATATATATAATTACTTTATCTGCCAGATTGTATGGTTGAAGTGAGCCGTTTTGCCAGCATTTCCCAGGCAGATGGTGGTAATTTCCTTGCTCCACCCACCCTTGACCGCACATATACAGTAATATAGGCAACGGGCATAATGGCGGTTTCCATTCAAATAAATGGGCACGGTTGTAGTGGTGTAAAGTAACTAAGTACATTTACTTAAGTAATGTACTTAAGTACAGTTTTGAAACATACATAAACCACTTTAGCCCAATTTCATACCTAGGCTATTTGAAAATAGACGATCTACAATGATCGGCCGATGTGACACGTTGGGAGCTTGTAGATCTGCTATTTTCAAACATTTTGTACTTTTACTTTTGGTGCTTTTAGTACATTTTGATGCCAATACTTTCATACTTTTACTCAAGTACATTTTGAATTCTGGACATTTACTTGTAACGGAGTACATCTACAGTGCAGTATTGATACTTTTACTTGACTTAAAATGTGAGTACTTTATCCACAACTGGACCGCACGTATACAGTAATATATAGGGAACGGGCATAATGGCGGTTTCCAGTCAAATAAATGGGCACAGTTGTAATGTATAGAGCAGAGTAGGTTGCGAGATGGAGAGCTGACACTTCATCAATCAACACTGCTGTCTGGGACACAGCAATATGCATGGTACCTGAGGTGTTTTAAATGGCTGCCACCGACAGGGGCGTCACAAGGGAGGGGGAGGGGGGGGGGGGGGGGTGGGACTGAGTCACTAGGGCCCAAGGTGAAAGGGGGCCTTAATTATTTCATACTTTAGCTATTGAAAAATAGCAGATATACAAGCTCACAGCGAGCTCGTAGATCTGCTATTTTTGAAAAGTCGTGAAAATGTGTGCACATCTTTGAATAGGTATGTACCTTTTAAAGCGAACATTTGTAACTCAAATTTTGCTTCTGGAGGGTCCCTGGAACTAAATATTGGGGTCCGCATGGCCAAATATGTATCATTCCTTCACAGGAAAAAGTTTGAGCACCACTGACATAGAAACATGGGTTTTTCAAAAAACCTTCAAAGACTTGCACACACGTTCACGATTTCTCAAAAATAGCAGATCTACAAGCTTGCAGCGCGGCACTCGGTGCCGCGCTGTGAGCTTGTATATCTGCTATTTTTCAATAGTCATAAAGCACAAAATAACGCAGTGAATCCTTGTACCCCGGGGCCCCCGAATTTGGTGCGACACCCCTGGCCCGCCAAACCGAACCCCTGCCCAGGAATTTGTATGGTCGGCACATTGCACATTAGTATTGCAGAGCATCTTTCTCCCTCCCCCTCTCGCTCTCTCTCTCTCTCTCTCTCTCTCTCTCTCTCTTTCTTCCCCCTCTCCCCGCCTGTCAGGCCCATCTGCTCCAATAGCCCTCCAAGTGCTAAAAACGAGCCCTCCGACGTGCCGAAAGAAGTCAAGTTAACTTTATTTTTAACAGATTTGATTTCCCTCAGGAGCCCAATTGATCCGGTGTGGCGCGACGTGATTGTCCCAAACGGTGAGAAATTGTCCACTTAAAAGCCAGAGCAAAGCAAAAGTGACGCCGTGAATGTTTGAGCAGGTGTTTCCTTCACCGAGAGTCTTTTCCATTGATTCTGCTTTATAAGAGCCTCGGCTGACTGATAAAGTAATTGAATGTTGTTAGCAGTGGTGAAAAACGCACTCACATTCTTTACTTAAGAAAAAGTATCAATAGTGCAATATAGAAATACTATATATATAGTAAAATTCCAGAATTCAAAATGTACTTGAGTTGGCATCGAAATGTAATTAAAGTACCAAAAATAAATAATGTTTAAAATAGAAGATCTACAAGCTCACAACGAGTCACGATGCAACGCGTTGAGAGCTTATAGATCAGCTATTTTCAAATAGGGCTAAAGTGGTTTATGTATGTTTTATAATATTACTAGTAAGGGCGACATGCGACTTCTCAAGGTTGTGCCAATTCTTGGCCATCTGGCCAGTGATGTATATCGGACCAGTTACCCATATACAGTATGTTGGTACCCATATATGGAGATCCATGTACTGTATATGGAGATATGCTGTGAGAGCCCAAACATGCTTACTCAGTTATTCGTTAAGTGAAAGTCCTATGATGTCTATGACATCTGACATCATACCCTTTTATGCCCATACATGGAGATCCCTGTGGCCGATGTGGCCTCCATATATGGGCAGTCCCATATCAACTCCTGTTAGATATGGGCTTAATATTGATGACATCAGGGAACTCCATACAGTATATGGGCATAAAAGGGATTCTGTTAGTGTGACATCACAGTGAAGCCAGAGCGTGATGCGGCAAACCCATTTTGTTAAGAGTGGTTCCCCTGACATCACAATGACTTCAGAGCGACAAACCCATAGAACCACAGTGTGTGACCGTTCACATACTAAACCTTCGACCTACGGTCTGCAAAGTAACTACTAGCTACTAAAGTTCTCAAATAAAAGTAGTGGAGTAAATGTACAATATTTGGATCCGATATGTAGTGGAGTAGAAGTAACAGTATTGGAAATTGGAAACATAAGTACAAATCCCTCAAAATTTAACTTAAAGGAGTAGTTCACCAATTTTCAACCTGTCTTCATATAATAGGTCCTCACTAATGGTCATGATAAAATATCACAATTTTTTTCTACTTAGTCCAAGTCTCCTAGGAGAGCTGTGGGAAGTTCAGAATCCATAGTCTTGTGACATCATCATTTTCCAAAAAAAAAAAATCATCAATATTTTTGAAAAAAAAATAAAGATTTTTATTATCGCGAGAACAATGGCTTCCACTTTAAAATTGCAACTTTTCAGGAATAGAAAGCCTGCAGTTTCTATAAGCTGGATTGGCAATCGATGATGTCACAAGACTATGGGTTTCTGACCTGCCCACAGCCCTCCTCTGAAAAAAAAAAGAAAAAAAAAAAAGAAAAGCTATTTTTGAGTGAGGATCAATTATATGAACATAGGTTGAAAAGTGGTGGAGTGCCCCTTTAAGTACATTACTCAAAAAAACTTATTAAGTTATTACTGTAAATGTAATTAGTGACTTTACACCACTGGCTTTTAGAGCCTTGGCTGACAAATAATTGAATGTTATTAGTGTTTGATTTGGACACCAATGTGTTGTGAGCAGCAGCTCCAGTTGGTCACAGAGTCACAGGGTTAGTTACTCTGGCACTGTAGTTGACAACTGGGTCATTTGGTGTACCTTTATAATGAGTATTCTACAGTGCATTGACATCAATGTGTACTGTACCTAGCCACAGAACTGGATAGAAAGGGCACTGGGCAGTCAATCAATTGACTTCTGGCAGTCACTCAAAATGCAAGCTTCGCAACACCACTATTCCAGGCTTTGCCACTGAATTCAATTGTTATGACACACATTAAGTCTTGTCACCACTAGATGACAGTGTTTAAAAAACGGCCACGGTCTTGGGAGTCACTGGTCAACATGTCACAATTAAAATGTTGGTTGTCATTTCCCCACAATGATATTATTAGCACATGTCTGTTAACGCTATCTAATGTTTCTGTAGCTCTAATGTGACAGTTAAGGCCTGTCGCTAGTATCTCCGAAATGTTCGGTGAGTAGTGATTTCCAACGTGCAAATTTAAAGCACTCTCATTGGGTGTAACACTTTTAAGAAGTCGCAAGTGACGTAATTTTGTAGTCGAAACGGACCTTTTGACCGAAAAGTTCGGTTTCAGTCAAAGTATGGACATGCCATAACTGTTCTCCACCACATGCACTCTTTGCTGATGTAGGGTATCACACTACCACTTGGTTAAGCTAATGAAAATCACACCCAATGTGAAGTGAGCAGTTAATTTCATTAAGCGTCCTGCTAAGCTTGGCCAATGTGACCCTGGGCGTACATACGGACAAAGCCAGATGTTGGAGCTCAAAAAAACAACTGGAAATGAGTTACATAGGACTAGAAACATACAGTAGGGCATACTGTATGTGTATGCCCTAAGCAGTGTTCTACCCAATTTCTGCTGTGTGTGTACAGTAGTTGGTCAGAGCCATTCATCTTACGTCATCATTTCAAGTGTGTACCCAAGTCCACCGGTTAGCTTGGCAGCACGCGATAGTTTAAACAGGGAAAGTAATATCTTTATAGTTGGAAATAGATTTAGTCATAAATAATCTATCATGATCAGCATGTTTGGTGAAGAAAATGTGCAGACTTAAGTTTAAAATGATATTATTGGCCGAGGCCCACCCAGCTCTATATCTGCACAGATTCATAACCATGTGCTTGAGAATGCACTGCGAGCGTGTGGAAAAAATAGCAAAGTAATGATTTGCAAAGGAGGCAAAAATATAGTGATGAGTTGCAAACTCTGATGTTGCCAATTAGTGTTTTCCTCAGCATACACATAATAAATAGATAGATATTGTATTGATCCTGAAATAAATTCCAGTGTTCAGGTAACTCACAGCATGTATGGAAATAATTACAGACCTCTATGCATAATTACACAACTCAGAGACCAAATATAGTGATGGATATCCTATATAATTACTATAGGCTACCAGTTACTGTAAGTCAGACAGACCAGAGAGAATCTTTACAGTTAGCCAATAACAACACCAATCATGGCACCACTATCCATAATGGATTTAATGAAAATGTATAACGTTCTTATTTAAGTTTACAGCCAATTTGGGGGAACATGGAAGATTATTATCCATTACCGCTGATACATAATGTTCAGTATAATACAAAGGGGCTAAACAGAAATCTTTCCATTTCATTGCATTATTTCAAAGAATTCCGGATACCAAGTGTGAAATGGATGACAATCTCAACCATTTGGGGTTGAGAACACTCATTTAAAAGCTTCGAGAAGAGACACACTTCT
>NC_137823.1:32868047-32902888 GCF_963921795.1 Nannobrachium achirus
CACTTATGTACAGTAATTGCATGCATCATCTGACGGCGTTTTGTCACAGCTGTCGCAAAGAAAAACAGAGGAGAGACCTCAGATGAACTTTGATACACTGTCGACGATGTTGAAGATGAAGGGAGAGGTGAGGCGTCACATAAATCTGCAGGTCCTGTGCTGTGAATAAATAAATAAATGAATGGAATTCATATCGTCGTTGTCGGGCGGAAACCTCCAATCTCCAAAGTTTCAAATGCGTACGTTCTTTCGCAAAGTAAAGCCCTGCTTCATCATACAAGGCCGTCGCACAAAAGTAGTGAAAACAGCAGATCTACAAGCACAGGACGCCTCGCACCGCGAGGCGCTGTGTGCTCGTAGATCGGCTGTTTTCACTAGTTTAAATCATTTTAAAAATGATAAATGCAAACGAACGGTTTTGGAGATACAAGGTTTCCACCCGGCAACGACGATATGCTATCATCTGAGGTGTTTTCAGTGTGAATGAATAGAAACGTACATTTCCACGCAACACCTTTCGACCTGCTGTGAACAACTACATTACATTTTATAGTACTACTCTTTAGTAATAGCTCAGTGGCCTTGTGGTTAGAGTGTCCGCCGTGAGACTGGGGGAGGTCAGGGTTACATTCCCGGGGGAGCCATACCAAAGACTATAAAATAAGATAAAAATGCAACCCTCCCTCCTTGGCACTCAGCATTAAGGGTTGGATTGGGGTTTAAGTCCCTGCGACATACCGGCATGTCCAGGGGGTGTACTTGTACATCAAGCTGCCTCATTCTCACTGCAATGTGACTTTCTTTTCAAAACTTTTAAAGTGTAATTGTGGGCGCGTGTGCATGTGTGTGCGTGCGTGCGTGCGTGCATTTTATGCTTTATAGGGGAAAATAAGGCAGAGAGAGAGAGAGAGAGAGAGAAAGTCATTGGACATACATCACCGGTTGGATACAGACTGATGTCTGCTGAGCCATCCAATAGATGTCCTCTACTTAGTATGCTCTAGTGGTTGAGGCACGCATTGAGCTTACTCAACTTCACAGTGAAGTCTATAGAAACACGTTAATTATGTAATGTGTTTTCCATTAAATGCATAAATGAAATTGAATGCATCTATTTAATTGAATGTTAATATTGCATGAATGTCCTGTGTGCCTCCACCACTACTCAATGAGTCTTGCCTATATATACTGTAGCTCCTCAATGCATAGCACAGGCGTCCAATTGATCTATGGAGTTCTTGATTTGTTTGTAAGAACAATTATGCTTGACACTTTTACTGCCATTACTTTGAAGGGATGCAGACTGCCGCCACTTCCTCCCATAAGCCGTTGCTCTTATTTTGAAGGTCGCTCTTACTTTTTTCAACCCTGACCCGGATCTAGTTTGGAATCAGTGTGTAGACGGAGAGGGTAATGGATGCCACCACGCGAGTGCTATTTTAGCGTGAAAAATGCCAGCCTTGGGATCAAAATGTATTTTTTTTTAGATAATGAGGATTATTTGATGGAGGATCCATGGGTTTCTATGGAGTAAACAAATCGCGGACATCGATGCACAATGGATAGCCCAGACCGCAAGGTAAGGCTAAACAACTTTACTGTATTTTCAGTGAGTTTGACAAGCCGAAATGTCAACGGCACCATGCAGTTAACCATTTCAATGATGAGCTGACATGTCAATGGCAGTAAGAGTGTTTATAATTCGTCATTATGACGTTGACTGAAAATAGCAAATCTACAAGCTCAAGCTGATTGTAGGGGTACTGGACCAGATCAAACTTTATAACCACTTAAACCCCAGCATCCTTATTGTGGGGTAGGCTTTCACAGGAAATAGCCGATCAACAATTAAGCTCACAGCGCGTCGTAAGCTTGTCGATTGGCTATGCTCAGCGAAAGCTTTCAACCACAACGACAGAAAACTGAAAAACCAACTACAACAACTAAAAACACTAGGTGACCAATTTCGGCTATCCAGTCGATATCTCTTCGCTAACAGTGCAAGATGAGCTTTATATCAAATGAAAATGAGCTTAAAAAAATGCTCACAGGAATAAGATGATAGGGTAAATTATTTATTATGGGAGTCCACTTCTTTTTTTTTTTAAGAATATGCATTATTTTGTCCCATTAAATCTCATGATTTTAGATTTGCAATCATTTCGCACAAGCAGCACTTTCTTTCGCACAAGCAATTTTCGCACTTCTTTGGGATTAAGCTAGTCTTTTCACTAAGCACTTTAGTTACATTTAATCTTTCCCCGGCTCACACGAAGCATCGTGTTAGTTCATGCAGGACACTGGGAGTCACACGACGCCCCCCAGCCGTATAATCAGCCGTACTGTACAGCAAGTCTGCTGATTGAATGAGTGTTTCCAATCAGCCACGCTTTTCTTCTACACAACCAAACTCTCAGTCCATCCTCACACCAAAGCAGGTCCATTGAAATATGTCTCCCTCCTACGCTTGCATCCAGGGGTGTCACAAGGGGGGGGGGGGGAGTGGGACTGAGTTACTAGGGCCCAAGGTGGAGGGGCCCTAGTAACTTTAGCTATTGAAAAATCGCAGATATCACAGCACTGAGTGCCGCGCTGCGAGCTTGTAGATCTGCTATTTTTGAAAAGTTGTGAAAATGCGTGAAAATCTTTGAATATATGTATTTTTTAAGCGAACATTTGTAACTAAATTTTTGCTTCTGGGGGCTCCCTGGAACTAAATATTTTGAGATGGGGGTCCGTGGCCAAATACATATCATCTTGGGGGTCCTTGACATGAAAAAGTTTGAGCACCACTGACATGGAAACATAGGTTTCTTGCACACATTTTCAAGATTTTTCAAAAAATAGCAGATATACAAGCTCGCAGCGCGGCACTCGGTGCCGCGCTGTGAGCTTGTATATCTGCTATTTTTCAATAGTTAACATTCATGGGGGGCCCACAGTGAAAGCTTGTACCCAGGGCCCAGAATTTGGTGTGACGCCCCTGCTTGCATCCCTGCTACTCCACGCTGCTGAGACACACTGCTGCTGGCAAAGCTTGACTCCACCTTTCTAGTTCGAGTCTCGCACGACTTAAAAGTTTAACCGAAATTCAATGTTTTTCTTCCATGGTGCTCGAGTTGATCTGAATTCAATGGAATTGCTTTAGGCCTGCTCTTGTAGGCCATGCACCCATGGGAGGGTTCCGCGTTGCCTTCCCTGATTTAGCGTAACATGCTGTTCTAATTCAGGGAGCTATCAACAAATTAACTGTATTCCATTTGCTGCAATAACGGTTACATCTTTTATATATGACATACTGTGCAGTGTGCCGGAATGACATTACTTTGGGTGATTATTATTATGTACATTTTTTGTCCTTGTCAAACAGTATATCTGCAAAAACACATTTTAATTTGAAGATGGCTATATGATTTACTGCTGCTGTAACCTATATATTCTCTCTATTTGTATATTTCCTCCAACAGAGTGCAAAACTGACAGTTCTTTCAAAATATGCCATTGTTTCATAAGCCTGTACGTGCAGAGTGCAAAACAGACAATGAGGACTACCTTTGATGTGTATTACTCTCATATACGTGTAGGCTGCTTTGTGTAGGCTGCATGCTATTAACACCTGAGGCCGATTCTACAAATGCCTTCTAAATGCCTTCTTCTATTTTTGAATAGGCAACGCTAAAATCTAAAATGACCAATGCTTTCCCGTTTTTGGGTTAACTACGAAAACAACAAAACATTTCTGATCATTAGATGCGTCACTTGTTCATCGGCTATTTTACTTGTTTAATTGTTCATTGTATTAGTAGGGCAGGAGAGAGGGGTCTACCAGCACCCCAATGACATGTTTTCGAAACCTGTTTTTTTTGGACCGTTATGATGTCTAGTTATGATTTCTGCTTGTTGCCGTCGCCAACTAATACCCCATGGGGTTCATTTTTAACCTTTTCTCACAACTATTCCCAATCTGAACCATACAATGGTCATAACAGAAAATGCCATAACGCTTGATGTAAACAACCTACAGGGACAAATGAACACACTTTTCTATATGATTTTGACCCAGGGAATTCATTAAAGTGGTTATTTTTTACATTTAAGCACATCTTGACCCTATTTCAGGACAGAAACGGCGAAGAATAACCCAAAAATGTTCAAAACACGTCTATACTTCTCTTTGTACAGATGAATTAAGGTGTATTCTTTTGATACCACAGGTTTTTTAGGACCCTTATGATGTCTAGTTATGATTTCTGCTTGTTGCCGTGGTCAACTAATGTCCCATGGGGTTAATTTTTAACCTTTTCTCACATATCCCCAATTAGTGTGGGGATTTAGGGGAGCAAATGCTAAATTCGTGCAATTTTGACTTAAAGCGCGAAATTTTGCACAGATGTAGCCCAGGGCTTGCTCTAATGATTTAGCTAGGGCGCCCGAGTCTGCGACCTTCGGGGTCTCCACAGCGGTCAAATCAAGTTGGGCTTCCATTGACTTTCTATACAGGAGGAAAATACCCAGAAAAAGATTTTTTTTCTGGGTATTTAAGGAGGATCTGAGGGGTCTAACTAGGGGTTTGTCATGATGCTGAATCCATTGCAGGCATTTGTTTTGCACAAAAAACATTCAGTGGGCTAGAAATGGCCTTAGAAAACAATACACGTATGGGTGAGTATTCATGTTAGTCGGAGGCCTTAGGGTTTTTTTTTCTCGTGCTAATCAGTCTAAAAGTTCAAGATTTTGCACAGATGTAGCTCAGGGCATGCTCTAATGATTTAACTAGGGCGCCCGAGTCTGCGACATTCGGGGTTGCCACAGCGGCCAAATCAAGTTGGGCTCCCATCGACTTTAGTGATGAAAAGTGATGAGTCATCACTTTTCAGAGTTGTGTGGGTGCTGTGGCGACCCCGAAGGTCGCAGACTCGGGCGCCCTAGCTAAATCATTAGAACATGCCCTGAGCTACATCTGTGCAAAATTTTGAACTTTTAGACTGATTAGCACAAGAAAAAAAAACCCTAAGGCCTCCGACTAACATGAATACTCACCCATACGTGTATTGTTTTCTGAGGCCATTTCTAGCCCACAGAATGTTTTTTGTGCAAAACAAATGCCTGCAATGGATTCAGCATCATGACAAACCCCTAGTTAGACCCCTCAGATCCTCCTTAAATACCCAGAAAAAAAATCTTTTTCTGGGTATTTTCCTCCTGTATAGAAAGTCAATGGAAGCCCAACTTGATTTGACCGCTGTGGCGACCCCGAAGGTCGCAGACTCGGGCGCCCTAGCTAAATCATTAGAGCAAGCCCTGGGCTACATCTGTGCAAAATTTCGCGCTTTAAGTCAAAATTGCACGAAATTAGCATTTGCTCCCCTAAATCCCCACACTAATTGGGGATATGTGAGAAAAGGTTAAAAATGAACCCCATGGGACATTAGTTGACCACGGCAACAAGCAGAAATCATAACTAGACATCATAAGGGTCCTAAAAAACCTGTGGTATCAAAAGAATACACCTTAATTTATCTGTACAAAGAGAAGTATAGACGTGTTTTGAACATTTTTGGGTTATTTTTCACCGTTTCTGTCCTGAAATAGGGTCAAGATGTGCATACATGTTAAAAATAACCACTTTAATGAATTCCCTGGGTCAAAATCATATAGAAAAGTGTGTTCATTTGTCCCTGTAGGTTGTTTACATCAAGCGTTATGGCATTTTCTGTTATGACCATTGTATGGTTCAGATCGGGAATAGTTGTGAGAAAAGGTTAAAAATGAACCCCATGGGGTATTAGTTGGCGACGGCAACAAGCAGAAATCATAACTAGACATCATAACGGTCCAAAAAAAACAGGTTTCGAAAACATGTCATTGGGGTGCTGGTAGACCCCTCTCTCCTGCCCTACTATATTGGTTACCTACTCTTTTTTAAGTACGCTTGAAAAAGATTGGGCTGTAATTTAAATTCCCAGGCAGATTTCGGTTCCTAGTGCGTCCCTGCTCTGGTGGGTGTGAATAAGCTCCTTCCTCTAACACAGGTGTCTTCAACGTTTTCAGGCCAAGGACCCCTTAGCTGAGAGAGAGATAAAGCAGGGACCCCCCAATGTTATCATAGATTCCATATAGTTTCATTGTTTGACAGCACAATCATCAGTGTATTTTGGATTCATGTCAATTTGTTTTCAGATATTTAACCACTTGAACCTTCAATACTTAATAAACTTGACATTTCACTCTGTACTTAGTTTCTTTTTCTCCTTAACACCAAACCTCTTTGCCGAAAATAGACGATCTACAAGCTCACGACTCGCAGCGCGAGGCGTTGTGAGCTTGTAGATCGGCTATTTTCGGCTAAAGTTCTCAGAATAAGGACACTAGGGTTCACAAGGTTAATATAAAAAAGGAGAAAAAAACCTTCTATCACTCAAAGATTTGGCGGCCCCCTGTAGTAACTCTGAGGACCCCCTAGGAGTCCCGGACCCCCTGTTGAAGACCCCTGCTCTAACAGGTGAGCTGGTGATAGCAGCATATCTGACACCCCTTCCCCGTCAACGCCATCCCATCCGTGACATTTCACTCATTTTGGCTCTTCCTTCCTGCCATCGTCCGTCCTTTATCACGCTGTTCAGATTCCACGGCAGGGCATGATATTCATTGCCTTTTGCTTTGAGGCGTAGCATCTTGCCACTTTTATTACACTTTATTTCATTTATTTATTTCGCATCACCTGCCGTGTCAGTTTTGCGAGCGGCGAGAGTGGTGTCAGATATTTGCGGATGTACGGCACGTTAAGTGATTTCACATTGCGTTTATGTCACTCCCAGCTTGAGTTAGTGTTGTGATGTTGTCATCCTCCTCACACATCTAGTTAAACTGAGTGCAATGTGTTCTCTGAACCAGATTCTGCCTCAGCTCCAATGAATACATAGAATACCCATTATTAGATTGAAAAGGATCATATCCATAAATACAGTACATGCCATTTTAACCACTTAAAGTATACCCTGAATATAGGCACAAAATAAAAACAATAGTTATACTTTAAATATTGTTAAGTGGCTATGGGTATAAGCGGGATAAACCAGTAAGACTCCTTAATCGGGAGATAAGCGACCGTCAGTTCGCATACCCAAACTTTAGAAGGCAATGGTAGCCAATCAGGAGCGAGTATGGGAAATGGGACAGATGCATGTTGATGACTTGATTTTAGAGATACTGTGTACCGCTTTGCGTGATTTTATGGCAAAATCTGTAGGAGCAGAGTCCAAAAATGTGTTTTAAAAAAAAATCAGACGGATGGTGGCACAAGATGGGACGATGCATTTTGATGACATGACTGTAGAGATACTGTGTAGCGCTTTGCGTGATTTTAGGGCAAAATCTGTAGGAGCAGTGTCCAAAAATGTGTCTTGCAAGAATCGGCCTCATGGTGGCGCTAGAAGAGAGGCATGTGAGAAATGAGGGGTGGAGGTTGTGGTTTGGCAGCCAAGGAGTGTGTGTGCAACGTTTGGCATGGTGCCCTTTGTTTTAATTGGGGTGGGTTTCATAGTTTTCATATTGCTATGAATTCATAAACATTTTATAAAAGCACTAACTCACTCCATCCCCTGATACATTGTGATTGTATCACAGCTAAGGGGTGTTGTTTGCCCCGATGCGAAGCAGCGCCTAGCTGTCGTGAGTTATTGCTTAATTAAAACGTGTCCCCTTTAGTTGTTGCATGGGGTATTGGCCCACGTACATTTGCACAGTACCTGGAATTTGTCCTCTGCACTTAACCCATCCTAACTGTTAGGAGCAGCGGGGAAAATAATTAACTGGAGAGCAGTTGGGGTTCTGGCAACTTTCACTTGTCTAGTGGCTCACGGACACATTGACACTAAGCCAGGGATCGAACGGGGAACCTTCATTATTTAGATAGGCGCGCATAGAGAGACTGGAAACATTCATGACATGACAGCATTAAGATTCAAACTCAGGTCCTCATTACTCACAAGGAGTATATACTGTACGGTGAGTGCTCTAATTGGCTGTGCCACCAAAAAAATAAAAAATAAAGTAATCCATGCCCCCAAATTACCATATGCAAAAATCTGAAACGGAGGATAGCTACTGGTTTTCCAAGGCTGGTGAAGTAAAGTTACCAGAAGGTATTCTTTAGTCTGCAAAAGAGGCAAAGCGTCACAGATACAAAAGAAACGAATCCAAGGCGGTGAAGGCACTTTCAAAAAGGCAAAAAGGCTTTAATGTACAAGGCTAGTTCTTTGGAAAGTAATGTTCAAGTATAACGTCGAGTCGTTAATGGGCTAAACATACCAGTGAAGGAGTCATGCATGTACTAAATGACAGAGAGTACAATGTTGGTACTCTGGTACTACGTGAAACCATGATGTATGTAGGTATATAAAAAGTCCAATTGCTACTTGATCTAGTGGTTATAACCCACGCTCCATCTCAGTATAGCCTGGTTGCACAGGCTATGCAAATGCTCTTTGTATCCGCTTAGTGCAGCCCTCATAAATACATTTCAGAAAATGGCCTCCAGGCCTAATGGTTTGTAATGAGCTACACCATAGTAGAAGAATCCTACTTCCACCACTCTTTAGAAGGGAAATAGTCAAGCGTCAGCAGAAAATGGCTTGTGAAGCACGGTGGGTTTTCCTCCAAATGAAATAATCTACCAGCTAATCAGGTTTAATTTGGATGCGAGGATGCTCACATGGTAAGTTTATGAAGTGTCCCGAAATATGAGGACAACTTGGAGGAAAAGTACTCTACGATTAGATAGATAAAGGTATGTCGAGGAACACTTATGAAAGACGTATGCACTATTTGAAGCCACTTCTGGACCAGTCTGGGAATATATAGCAAATGAGCTAATGGTTACAGAAGCAAGCATAGCATAAAACAGCTTGCATAGACACGGGTAGAGCGTGCACCATTAATGTTCAATCTCTGTGCCGCCGGATCTTTGATGCAAGTCCTTCCCCAACTATTTCTCCTGCCAAGTTCAAATAAAGGCTTGAAAATACTCAAAATGCACCCCCCCAAACACTCTGAAACTCCTCCAAAGCCTCTCCCTCAGTCAACCAATGACGGTCTAAGGAGCATGCAGGGATGCTCATGCTGGGCTGCTAATGAACACACGTTGAGATCACGGCTAATTAGTGTTTTACACTATGATTTCTCCAAGGTGTCTCTCTGTGACAGCTGAAATATCAGCCTGACTCTCTCTCTCTCTCTCTCTCACACACACACACACACACACACACACACACACACACACACACACACACACACACACACACACACACACACACACACACACACACACACACACACACACACACACACACACACACACACACACACACACACACACACACACACACACAGCTGAAGTTAATCATCAGTCCCCACTCCTCAATTTAATGGATGTACGGTGGTGGAAAAATTATTCACGTTTTACTTAAAGTTTTACTATGTAACTTTTTTTATAAAACAAATCTTAAAATTGTCCTAACTGTTAAATCGCTAAAGTTTTAGAACACCCACTCCGTTATTTTCAGCTTCTGAAGCCTTCTCTTTATATGTTTTCTATGAGCCGTGAGGGGGGGAGAATTTCGCGCCATGATGACGTAATCTGCATCATCTGTATACGTTGTGTATACGTTGCCCAATCACATCGCCGATCATGCACACATGGTACACTACCGGCCAATCACAGCTTATCTGCCCTGGTCTTGAAGTGGGGTCGCCATATTTGTAGTCGCCGTGTGTCTCTTTACTCAAAAAGTAATCTCGCCTACCAGGCAGGGTGAAGTCGTCCGTTTCTCCGGAATGCCTGAACGCCCAGGAACCAGGGACCCCTCTAAAGATAGCTCTCGGCGTTGTGGAGGCAGACGCGGGGGTGTGAAGGTACGAAAAACGGGCGAAAGACGCGAACGCGACCGCGGTTTGCTATATGGCTACTGACCACTAGTTGAGAATCTTACACAGTATAGCTTTAAGTAAAAGTATCAATTCTGCAATATAGAGGTCCAAAATTCTAAATGTACTTGAATAAAAGTATGAAAGTATTGGCATCAAAATGCACTAAAAGCACCAAAAGTAAAAGTACAAAATGGCAGATCTACAAGCTCACGTTCGGCTATTTTCAAATAGCCAAGCTATAAAATAGGGCTAATGTGGTTTATGTATGTTTTATAAAAAATGTATTTATATCGGCAAAGTAACTAGTAACTAAAGTTTTCAAATGAATGTAGTGGTGTAGAAGTAAATGTATTGGAAAGTAAAAGTAAAGTAAAGTACAAATACCTCAAAAATGTACTTAAGACCAGTACTTTGCACCACTGAGGACATACAGTACAACTAAATCACTGTATATGATTGGAGGTAAGCTACAAACATGCATGTTGTTTGCACCTTCAAGACAATGGTGCATTTGGCCACGCCACTACCCGTATATGTAATACCGTAATACCTGTATGTGTGTCTCAAAGAATACTGTACATGGCAGAGCGAGAGTTCTCACACGAGAGAGAGAAAGAGATAGTGTGGCAACGTGTTACACTTTTCACAGCAGCCATTTTGACATGAAATAATAGGATACTAATTAAGGTTCCTTTCCATTTAGGTCATACAGAGTCAGGGTGCTGCTATGTGCTCTGCTAAACTAAATGAAACTGAACCTTAATTAGTATCCCTGGTAACAACTGTGTTTACCCTACTAGTACAGGTCAATGTGAAAAAAGGTCTATATACCTTCAGCTCAAACTGGGATCCTAATGAAAGACGCTCACTGAAAAAATATGTCCAAATATAGGGGAAAAGCAACAAAAAAAATATTGTTACATGAAAGCAAAATGTGAAATTATTCAAATCAGAGTTATAGCCAATTAAATAAATACCTTTCGGTGACACGACAAGCAATTAAAAGTAATAAACTCCCTCCGTTTTGGATCAGATGCTGGCAATTAATGCAAATTAAAACAAGATCAGCGAATAAGGAATTCATTAGCGAGTTTTTATTGAGACGAAAAAAGAATGTAAATTCTGACAGCTGTTGTGACACCTGACCTACGCCTGCGTAGTGTTGTGTGTGGACGGCGAAAGACAAAAACAGACTGTAAAAGCGAAAGATAAGAGAACAACTGCCAGCCTGTGATGTTGCACCTGCGTGCACCTGCACAGAGACAAACTCCAAGACTTCAGCCTGTTTGAGGCAACTCTGAAGGGAGGCTAGCAGGGGCGTCAATTGGGTATGGCAGGGGTATGCAGCTGCCATACCCTGGGTGCAGGGGGGGAAAATAAAAGTTACTTTTAAATATAAATACGTGAATGTATCTTTGTCTATCTGTGCTGGTTATTATGTTGTTAAATTACAGTAAAATAACTACAAATGCAAAATTTAACAAAATGGTCACTTTAACAAGGTATTATAATTATATTCTCCACACTTGTATTCTCCCCATCTTGACAAAATGGTATATTCCCAGGTTCCGCAGGTCAGCTTCACAGGTGCAATTCATTATTGTTAATTGTGGCACGTTTACTAACATGCCAAGTTTAGCTGCACTTGAACAACCATTCCAGGCTGCCATATCCAGCCCAAGAAACCATAAAAACGGGCATGTATCATGCTTGTTGCTAAGGCACTTCGCGCGCGTGCAAGACACCAGTCATGTTGCCGTACCTTAGCTGTTTCTGAACTGACGCCACTGGAGGCTAGGTAGGAGGAAGTTGGGGGGGAATGAAGAGAAATATGTTCCTGGATGTTTCTCTGCGTCAGAGGTTGGCACAAGAGTGAAGTAGTGGAGTGATGACAGGAGCCAGAGGAAAGCGACGGTGAAAACAATACTGACGGCAAACACAGTAAACAGCATTTGATGGCAGGTTTTCAAGTTGGCTCCAATGGCCCTCGCCAAGAGTAGAGTGTGTGTGTGTGTGTGTGTGTGTGTGTGTATTCAGGTGTGTGTGTGTGTGTGTGTGTGTGTGTGTGTGTGTGTGTGTGTGTGTGTGTGTGTGTGTGTGTGTGTGTGTGTGTGTGTGTGTGTGTGTGTGTGTGTGTGCGCGCATGTGTGTGTGCAGATGTTTGTGTGCGAGCCGGTGCATCGGTGTGCACTAGCAGAGCTGTTGTTTTGTCCAACCATGCTCTGCGCTTCATAAACAGCAGCACCGTTAATCCTCTGTGCCTCCGGCTCCTGAGGGGTTTTGAGCCGTCTCATGTTTTAACACAGGCATCAGCTCTTTTTAAATATGACAGCCGCAAACACACAGACGAGGAAGCTGAGTGACAGTCTCACCTCAACCTGCCCATGACACACTCACTCCACGGAGAGTTACTGCAAAAGCAATGTAACGGGTGACTCGACTGGTTTGGACGCCTCGGTGCCTCGAACAGACGCGGAGAATGGATGGAGAATGAGGGAAAGCACTCTTTTCATTTACACCGCTTATGCGATTGCGACTGTGACTGCAGTGTTTGGGCTTGGCTCGCCACGCGCGTGGTTATGACTGAGGCAAACTTTTAATGGAAGGAAACAAACACTAGGGATGGGACGATAAGCGATATTATAGTTTATCGTGATAAAAAACACTCACGATAAGGTAGGTGCATTACACCGAATAATGATTGAATTAAGAAATATCTACACTTCAACTTCAAAGTAGAGATAAGGATAAAGCAACTACTGTACAGTATGCAATACAGTATACGATATAATACAGAAGCCAATACAGCAGGCTACGTGGGTAGCCTGTCTATTTCATATTGAATATTATATATCTCACACCCACACTAACACAAGGATACACGTACGCTACCTGCCCCCCCACCCCCACACACTGCCCACATGCGGTAGGTAATCCAGCCATTGCACCGTACTGTACAGCCTGACTAACACACTCAATAATGAATGAATCATAAAATCAAAACTGACAAGTGGCAATTGAAACGTGGCCATCCGTTTGATAGATTAAAAATGCAGCAAAGCCCAAAATATGACTTATGAATGAGCCCTGAATCCCCTACTGGAAAGACAAGAACCTCAACTGAACTGAACCGAGCCGAGCTTAACCGAGAAACATTAAACCCGTTCAAAACGGGTACACATTATTGTGTATCGTTATTTTATGATTTAACTACTGAAAAATAGCAGATCTACAAGCTCACAGCGCGGCCCCGAGTGCTTGTGTCTTTTGAATCCTTCTAAGACTTTTTGAAGAACCTATGTTTCTATGTCAGCAATGGCCAGCCATCGTCAAAGAAAAGGTCCTTTTCACTTAAATGGAGCTCAGTTAGTCTGTTCTTGAGAGACTACTATGTCAGTGGTTCTCAAAACTTTTTCATGTGAAGGACCCCCAAAATGATATTTATTTGGCCACGGACCCCCATCTCAAAATATTTAGTTCCAGGGACCCCGCAGAAGCAAAATCTTTGTTACAAACGTTCGCTTTGAAAATACATTATATTCAAAGATTTGCACACATTTTTACGACTTTTTCAAAAAATAGCAGATCTACAAGCTCGCAGCGCGGCACTCGGTGCCGCGCTGTGAGCTTGTATATCTGCTATTTTTCACTGGTTAAAGCATTCAATAATTCTAGGCCCTAAATGGGTTAAGCGAAGCGAAGTATCGGTGGGTCCCGTTATAGCAGAGGGGCCCGCAGTGAGCACTGGCTGTACTGCACTGTACAATCAAAACACTGGAAAATGGAAGAGCAACTTACAAAGGTTACTGCATAGAAAGAAAGAAAAAGAAAACCACAAGCACATTCCCCAACCCGAACCTGGGCAGTTGCGGAGCGACGAACAGTAAGCAAGGACAAATAAATAAAGGCTCCTCCCGCACACTGAGGGCTCCCATGCGACAGATGCTTTATTGCAGGGGTCTTCAATGTTTTCGGGCCAAGGACCCCTTAGTTGAGAGAGAGAGATGAAGCGGGGACCTCCCACAACCTCTTCATAGATTCCATGTAGTTTTATCGTTTGACAGCACAATCATCAGTGTATTTTGGATTCATGTCAATTTGTGTTTTTAGATATTTAACCACTTGAGCTATTGCTATTTATTTACTGCTATTTCTTGCTAAAGTTCACAGAATATGGATAAATGGATATGGATATATTATATACAAAACGGGGGGACATAAACTTTCTATCACTCAAAGATTTGGAGGACGCCCTGTAGTAACTCTGAGGACCCCTTAGGGGTCCCGGACCCCCGTTGTAGAACCATGCTTTATTGCACCACAAAAGAAAAGCTGAGACGTTTGGAACTCAAACCCTCTTCCTCAGACTGAAGTGAACACAGAGGACCACCCAGCCAGCTTATACAACCCCACAATACAATCAGCGTGATCACATGGAATGCAATACAGCTGTAGACATTTTCTCACGTGACCAGAATAGTCAAGATGGTCAAAGACGTCATTGCAACAAAGTCTCTCCCAGTTTCCTGTCCATCCACACTGTTTTGTTTCCAAAGTTCACCAAACGGTGAACATTTAAAGAAAAACATCGCTTCTTCCATGGATTTTGCTTTCCGTGGCTTGGGGAACTTGGTAAAAAAATATATTTTGACGTCTTGTCCTCTCTTCAAATTTTCATAAGATGGAGGTTGTTGCGGGTCCCTGCACTACAACCATTAACCACACGTTTCAGTCAAAACAGGAAAAAACATATTGTCGTTGAAACCTTGTATGTCCAAAACCGTTCGTTTGGCATTTAGCATTTTAAAAAGGATTTAAACTAGTGAAAACAGCCGATCTACAAGCACACAACGCCTCGCACCGCGAGGCGTTGTGTGCTTGTAGATCTGCTGTTTTCACTACTTTTGTGTCACGGCCTTGTATGATGAAGCAGGGATTTACTTTGCGAAAGAACGTACACATTTGAAACTTGGAGATACAAGGTTTCCACCCGACAACGGCGATATAACATACTAAAGGTTGATACTCGTGTTGTGTGCACCTCCAGGACCACCCATGTGTGTGTGTTGGAGGTGCAATCTCACAAGACCTACAAGCTCACAGGGTTAGTGACAAGACAAGATTCGTGACACGTCGCGAGCTTGTAGATCCGCTAATATCGCATGAAACCGCTGTAAAATGAATTATAAACTAGGGCTTAAGTGGAGTGAGGATAACACTCGTCTCTGTGTGCCATCCGCAGCGTTGTGAACAGTATGACATCCCAGAAGTGCCTAATTTTAGGAGAGGAGAGATTATCCTGCACGCACACTGTGTACAATTCTCCCTTTCTATTTTGTCATAAATAAAAATGAGTGGGATGAATCTTTAAACCACAGTCATAATAAAACAGTTGGTGTTAAGTCGATGCAACTCTGTGGTACTTTCTTATCACAAGTAACTATAGTCATTGCTGTAAAAGGCACACTTTCTGGGGTATTTTTGTTTCACTGTTTACCGGTGTTTTTGAAATTAACTTCACAGTGTTAGGGGAAATTCACGTCCCAGGCGGTTAGTGGCAGAGGAGTCTTCTTCCCAGCATGCCTCGGGGCGCACGCGCTACAGTTATTGTTGAGTTATTGCATCGTTATTTGTTAGGGGGAACGTGTTATGGGAGTTAATGTTTTATGTTGTCTCGTGTCATTCACTTAGCCATTTGTTTTGCATGTGTGTTTGTGGAATGCACCCCATATCCAATATAATAATTACAGAGACAATCCCCCTCCCTTTAGGGTTCCGTACATATAGGCGTGTGGCTTGGCCTGTGCTTGTGTTATAGATCAAATAATGTTCCACTGTTCCTATAGAAAGTCTTACTTCTTCCTATCTGAATAACATCATAATGCTAGAGTGCAAGGGAATGCAATGCAATGAGTGCGATGCCACCTGCAGTGTTTAACAAAACATTAACAATGAAAATAATTAATGGAGAGGTTGGTTCTTCAAGTGAACTGGTTGCTAAAAATATTTTTTTCTAGTCTGAATGTAACTGGAGTCAAGCCAGTATAGCGCACTGTTTGACATGGCGGTGAGCACTAACTAGCATTGACTGACACTGGGACAGGGATCTCCATATATGGGCATAAAACGGACAAGGATGTAATTAATTTGCAAGTGTGATCTGGGAGTGCCCATATATGGGCATGTTCTGACATCACATTGGCGACTATATATGGGCATAAATTATATGGGCATAAAAGGGACATGAAGCCAGAGTGTGATGTCAGAGCAGCAAAGCCATTCTGTAGAGTGGTTCCCCTACATCACAGTGACATCAGAGCATGATGTCAGAGTGATGTCACAGTGACAAGGGAACCAATAGAATGTAAAAACGTGTATTGACTGACTGAAGGAAGGACTAACACAGACCGAGACAAGCTGCGACATTTCTCATGGTACAGTATACTGCGACCTTCGGTCGCAACTAGTAGTAGGCCATGTCCAAGTGCACCAGAGTCAAGCAGGAGTCAGTAATCCCAGGGCAGAGAACAGACAATGAAAGAAGGTCTTTAGTTCTCATATGGAGGTCAGGCATGGTGGAGCCTGATGGCTAGTTGGCTACTGGCACAAAGGGCTGTCCAAGGGGGAGTATGAGTCTTGAGCTCTTGAGCTGTAGGTTTTCAAATGCATTGAATTCTGGGAAAGGGGCTCTGGCTAGAGATTAACGAGAACAAAACATTTTATATTTGTTATAATATTTGATTACTATACGAATAGGGATAGTTTAATTATTTCATCACTCCTAATAAATTCAAGACGTTATTCCTCTGGTGGGTGAAGTATTAACTAAATACATCAATTCAAAGAAGAGACTATTTTTTTCCCTCAGAGATGTATTTTGAGCAGAGAATGTGCGAAACGTGTGAAAACCCAGATTTCTCAGGATTTCAATACACATACTTCAATTATCTGTTGAAGACCGATTGTGAGCAATGCTATCTTATTTTGTAGCTCTGATCCACTTTCATACAAAAATGAATAAATTAATGCAAATCACAAATCAATTCCCTATACATTTGGTCTATGACTGACTCAATGAAAAATCATTAGACTCCAACTTCAATTGGCCTCGAGCTGCATCACTGCAGCATTTCACAGGCTAATTGAGGCAGCAGTTTTCAAAGTGGGGTCCGGGGACCCCCAGGGGTCCTTGGAGTGGTTCCAGGGTTCCCCATGTAAAAACATAGCATCACAATCCTTTTAACTACTTTATCCATTTACATGTTGTCTATTGAAAAACAGCAGATCTACTGCACAGCTTGTTCATCTGCTGTTAATCGAAATGTGTGGAAAGGTTTGAATAAATTAGTGCATACATCTTCTCTTCTGGGCGTCCCTGGCACAAAACATTTTCAGGTGCCTGGACAAATTCATATCAATTTGGGGGTTCTTGACGTGAAAAGGTTTGAGAACCAGTGAACTAAGGCAGTGGTTTTCAACCTTTTTCATATCACGGACCATTATTTATTCAGCATTTGAGCCACGGACCCTTAATTGATGAGATTTAGCTTCTCAGACCCAAAACAAGAAAAATATTTAGCTGTCATCGGATAAGATTTTGTCCACAATTCCATTTCTTTCATTTTACACTCTCAAGCGTTAAAGATCTATAAGGGTCCGTTTGGTAACTAACGGTCTCCATCATTTAGCGTGGGACCAACTGGAATCCCATCAAGGACGACTAGTGGTCTGCGAACCACTGGTTGAAAACCACTGAACTAAGGAACCCCTGAACAGATTATTACAGTATGTTTCATGACGTTCGCTATAGGGGGTAATGGAAGGCTGGGCTTTGCACCATCGGTGCAGGAAACATGGCCGTCAAATCACAGCTGGAGACAGAGGCCATGCTCAGCACAAACAGAGAGCCTTGCCTAGAGATATTACTTTGAAAAAATAGTGTGAATTGATTTGGCGTACGTGCCTCGGCAAAAAAAAAAAAAAAACAGGAATAAGGAATAGAGAGGAAGACAGCTGCATGAACATGACCTATAAGTGCACCACTTTCAACCTGGCGACACACTGTATATTGGGTGGCCGTCGTCATTATAGTGAAAATTGTCACCTATAAAGTAGCTCTACAAGCTCATAAAGCAGGGGCCTTCAACAGGGGGTCCTCCAAATCTTTGTGTGATAGAAACTTTTTTTCTCCTTTTTTATAATAACCACTTGAACCCTAGCATCCATATTCTGAGAACAGCGCGAGGCGTTGTGAGCTTTTAGATCTGCTATTTTTGGCAAAGAGGTTTGATATAGAGGGGGAGAAGAGCAGACTATACGTACAGAGTGAAAGGTCAAGTTTACACAAACACAAATTGACATGAATCCAAAATACACTGACAATTGTGCTATCAAACGATGAAACTATATGAAATCTATGATGAGGTTGTGGGGGGGTCCCTGCTTCATCTCTCTCTCAACTAAGGGGTCCTTGGCCTGAAAACGTTGAAGACCCCTGTCAAAAAGCATTGCATAGCGACACGTTGTGTACTGTACATCGGCCATTTCCATCAAAAACCAAGTGGCTTTTTAGAAATGCTTTTCTGACCCTTTTGTTCAGCTTTTTTTTTTGTTACCCATTGTGTTGCTATAATCCTGCTGGTAAAACAGTCTATTTTCAGAGAGATATTATCACCCCACATTGCAGCTCTGGAATCAGCAGCACATGCGAGGGATCACATGCGCTGGATGCTTTGCTGGAGCACCAAATGAAGAGGCAGTGAACAAAAGTGCTGTTGTGACTGTGCCATCTGTTTGCAGTGCGTGATGTCATGCCTCCCAGGCATCCACTCCTCCTGAGCACTGACAAATGCTTCTTGACAAAAAAAGCGTTGCTAATACAACGTAATCTTCAACATTACTTTCATTATGCAGATTTTCAACAACGCCGGATATAGCTTTACAGTGCGCTGTGTGCAGGGGCGTCACAATGGGGGGGGGGGGGAATGTGGGACTGAGTTACTAGGGCCCAAGGTGGAGGGGCCCTAGTAACTTAACTATTGAAAAATATCTACAAAAAAGATCTACAAGCTCGCAGCGCGGAACTCGGTGCCGCGCTGTGAGCTTGTAGATCTGCTATTTTTGAAAAGTCGTGAAAATGTGTGCAAATCTTTGAATATATGTATTTTTTTAAGCGAACATTTGTAACCCAAATTTTGCTTATGGGGGTTCGTTGGAACGAAACATTTTGAGATGGGGGTCCGTGGCCAAATACATATCATTTTGGGGGGTCCTTGACATGAAAAAGTTTGAGCACCACTGACATGGAAACATAGGTTTCTTGCACACATTTTTCACAATTTTTCAAAAATAGCAAGATCTACAAGCTCGCAGCGTGGCACTCGGTGCCGCGCTGTGAGCTTGTATATCTGCTATTTTTGAATAGTTAACATTCATGGGGGGCCCGCAGTGAATCCTTGTACCCAGGGCCCAGAATTTGGTGTGACGCCCCTGGCTGTGTGTTGCAAGAGTCGTGTCGACTCGTGCGAAGGCTTCAGCGTGAAGAAACGTTCCAAGGGAGCTGGATGTTGTGTGATGATGTTGGCGTGATGCATTGTCACAGATGGGAGTCTCTTTAAATATTCCTGAGATAAATGCAAACACATGGACAGCGCGCTGTGAATCATTTTCATCTTTATGCTGCTGCCTCATTTATGTTATTTAATGTGTGAATAAATATGAGCTACCAACGTGTCCAAGACAGCGTGTAACGCACAAAGAAGAACACACACACAGAAGGATCTGCTGTCTTTGTCTCTCTCTCTCTCAGGGGTGTCGCACCAAATTCTGTGCCCTGGGTACAAGGATTCATTGCGGGCCCCCCATGAATGTTCTCCATAGGGGGACGGGGTTTAACCCATTTAGACTGGCTTGAAATGACTTGAAAAATAGCAGATATACAAGCTCGGTGTTGCTCTGCGAGCTTGTAGATCTGTTACTTTTGAAAAGAAATCGTGAGAATTTGAATTTTGAATATTTCAAATCCTTCTAAGGTTTTTTGAAAAACCTATATTTCCCATCTCAAAATATTTAGTTCCAGGGACCCCCCCCCCCCCCCCAGAAGCAAAATTTGAGTTACAAATGTTTGCTTAAAAAATACATTATATTCAAAGATTCACACACATTTTCACGACTTTTAAAAAATAGCAGATCTACAAGCTCGCAGCGCGGCACTCGGTGCCGCGCTGTGAGCTTGTATATCTGCTATTTTTCAATAGCTAAATAATTAAGGCCCCTCCAAATGGGCCCTAGTAACTCAGTCCCACTCCCCCCCCCCTTGTGACGCCCCTGCTCTCTCTCTCCTTCTATGTTGTCTTTTGTTCAGACGTTGTCGGAGAGCAGCTCTATTCTAGCTCTCTCAGATGACATTGCCAAGCCACTCTCCTCAAGGTGATCCAGCTTCAAACGATTGCCACACATACACACACGCACACACACGTGCACACACACGCACACATTGCGCACACACACACCATGTCACTCTATCAAAGGTGAAAGTGATAAACGGTGACACCCAGGGATCAAAATAGATAGGAGACCAGGCATCTCGGATGGCGTGACTGAGTGGTTTTGCATTCTAAAAAGCTAACAGACTTCGCAGCTCCACTACATTCTCAATAGACCTTATTCACACCGCGGCCATCTTGGACCACATGACTTCCTGGGATAGCAGTCTCCATTACAAACCATTGTGAACAATGGAGCGATGGTCCCAAAATATGAGTTCCATTTACCAAATTGACAAATGGGCAGATGACAACATCAACATCCCCAAAATGATTAAATAGAAGGGCTACAGTAGATTGATTACATCCATGGTAACGATATTCAAGGTAAGTTAGGTTGCAACCTTACTGTGTACAAAGACTTGCTATCTGTGCAGTGCTTGCTCCACCATCATATTAACTATTTGTTGTTAGATTGTTCCTGATTAATATGCACCATACAGTATTATTAACTACATGATGTGGGGCGGCATAGCTCAGGGGTAGAGAAACTGGTATTAGAGCACGAAGGGTATAAATCCCGAAGGGTTCCCAGTTCGAATCCGGGCTCCCCCTGAGTTAATGTCGAAGGGTCCTTGGGCAAGACTCTGAACCCCTAATTGCCTCCGGTGAGTAGGTTGGTGCCTTGCATGGCTTCCTCCGCCACCGGTGTATGAATGTGTGTGTGAATGGGTGAATGTAATGCACAATCTATGTAAAGCGCTTTGGATTAAAAGCGCTATATAAATGCACCATTTACCATTTACCATTTATGTGCTACAGTATGTTCACTATTTTTGTGCGACACTTTTGCATGATGAAGTAGGGCTTTAATTTACAAAAAAAATACAAAGTTGAAACTTGGAGATACAAGGTTTCTCCCTGACAGTGACCATATTATGAGGTTTCTACCCGACGATATAGGAGGGGAGGTTCCATTGGTTTGGCCATGCCAGGCTAGGTCTCTGCATAATTGAACGTGTGCAGCCAACACAATTGTAGATTTAACCAACCAATCGATTAATGGACAAGTTCCAACTATTATTTGACTAAGAATACCTTTAGTCTGGAACAGCCCTAATGGCAGTTTGTATTGTGTCACGTGGCGCTGTGTTAACTATTCTATTCAATCTATTATAACATTTTAATGGGTGGTTTGCACCTGCACATTCCAATGTCCCCGCACTGGCACACTCCAGCACGCTGTGCTAGCCCTCAAATACCTGGAACGCGCCCGCATCGTGTTATATTTGAACCACTTTAACCATTATTTTATGCTTTAACTATTGAAAAATAGCAGATATACAAGCTCACAGCGCGGCACCGAGTGCCGCGCTGCGAGCTTGTAGATCTGCTATTTTTTGAAAAATCCTGAAAATGTGTGCAAGTCTTTGAATATCTTTGACCCGATCTTTAACCCGACTTCTAAATCCTTCCTCTAAATCAGTGGTTCTCAAACTTTTTCATGTCAAGGACCCCCAAAATTACAGGTATTTGGCCATGGACCCCCATCTCAAAATATGTTGTTCCAGGGACCCCCAGAAGCAGAAACAAAAGTGTGCTTTGAAAAATATATAGAGATAGCTCACAGCGCGGCACTCGGTGCCGCGCTGTGAGCTTGTATATAATGTATTATTATTATTATTATTATTTTTCTCTCTTTTATGTATGTCAAGCACTTTGTGAGCTATCTCTGTGAAAAAATAAAATGTACTTACAGGTACTTATCTGCTATTTTTCAATATATAAAGCATTCAATAATTCTAGGCCTAAATGTGCTAGACATCAGGCACTGTATGTGCAGCTCCAGTGCAGGTCTTGTTTTGTATTCTAGGTATGAACAAGGTACAAAGCCAATCTACCCCCTGCTGCCACCTGGGCTTTGGCAAAATGGTTCAGCCTGAGCGATTTACAGCCAATATATGAAATATGGATCATGGTTCTTGGAGGCAGAGAGTGCCAGGGGTATTTATGGAGTGTTTGTGTGTGCGTGTGCGCGCGTGCGTGCGTGCGTGCGTGCGTGCGTGCGTGCGTGTGCGTGCGTGCGTGCGTGTGTGTGTGTTATGAGTGATACACATGGTGCCTGAGCAGGCAAAGAGACAGAGAGAGAGAGAGAGAGAGAGAGAGAGAGAGAGAGAGAGAGAGAGAGAGAGAGCACGACGCAGAAAGATGATTGCTTATGTGAGGGTTCAGGTGAGAAAGCCCATCACCACGTTAATAGGTGCATGTTGCCTGTTCTCAATGTGCACATACTGTACGCTAGCATACACACACTCACACAAATGCAATAAGATATGCAAGCAGAAAATCACATGCACACACGTTAATATGGTACAGGTGCGCCCATATATATAAAGTATATGCACTCGTATGCACACCCCTAGGCTATAGCGTGCGACCACGCACACTCTCTGCACGCGCGCGCTGCACACACAACTTTAGAAAGCTATCCCGGAGCTGAAATGTCGGCTTCACTAAAAGAGAAATTGAGGCGAGCCGGGTGAGTATTTGTCTTTAAAAGCCATACCTGCCTGCCATATAAATCAGTCCCCTGTGGAAAAACCCCATATTTTTTCCACACACCTCCTTTCACGTTATGATGTGGTCCTGTGCACGCCATGTGTGCTCAGCTCAGGTTGGGAGTCTGAGAGAGGCTGACAACACAGCCCACTCTAGTATGTAATCAGCTTCTCGGTGACCGCCGACCATTCAAAAAGCAATCTCCGGCCCGATTTCCTTTTTTGCTTGCTTTTGTCAAAAAGTGTTCATCAGCATCACATCCATTTTCAAAACCAGTGTTGTTTTTGACAACAAATTTTGATTTAGTTTTAGTCATAGTCTTTTGAATAAAATGTCATTTATTTTTAGTCATAATTTAGTCACCTGAAAAGTTTTAGTTTTGGTCTAATTTTAGTCAACTAAATATCATAAGATTTTAGGCGACTAAATCTAGAGTTGATTTAGTCAACTGAAATGTATTTTGGCAGGCCTTGATGGCATCGTAATGACTGCTTTTACACTTGGTTGTGTGCTGAAAATAGCAGATCTACAAGCTTGTGGCTGCTATTTTCAACACGCAACACCTGAGAGCAACCAAACATAAAATTACTATTTTCTCCACTAGCCTACTCCCTCCCTAACGTTTTAGTCTAGTTTTTATTTTGTTGACGAAATTGTCAATATATTTAGTATTAGTTTTAGTCATCACAGCTTAGTTTTCATTTAGTTTTTATTTAGTGTTCGTCAGTGAAAAAAATGCAGTCGACAAACATTTTTCTTCATAGTTTTAGTCGACAAAATCAACACTGTTCAAAACATATTTTGAAAAATATTAAAACAACGTGAGAAAGTTTGAATAATTTTGAAACGTATCTGGGACCCTAGCAGGTACAAACTATTTTCAGATGGGGTTCCGTGCGCCAAACACAGGATCCTCTCCATGGGGAAATGTACGAAAGCCCCTGGTTTAAGCTACTATGAAGCCCTCTGGTCCCCGACTGCACCTGACACACCTGTCCACTGGCCCGCCTCGGCTTGACTGGCAGCTAATTTGCAGGACAATGGAAAATAACCTGGCTTTGAAGTAAAAGCCGATTTCCAGACCCCCCTCCCCCGCCCGCCCGCCCACACACAATTTCTCTGCTCCCTAAACTCTCCTGAAAGGTAGCCGCACTCTTTTTAGTCTCTTTCACCTCTCTCTCTCTCTCTCTCTGTCTCTCTCTCTCTCTCGCCTTGCTTCACTGAGCTGGACGACAGGGACAAGGAACGCTCAACTAAAGAGCTAAAGTCTGTCATGCATGCATGTGAATATACAGTGTGTGTGTGTGTGTGTGTGTGTGTGTGTGTGTGTGTGTGTGTGTGTGTGTGTGTGTGTGTGTGCACGCACTGTACACAGGTGTTTGTGTGCAATTGTCTGCATCAAAACACACTTAATCGTGCATATATAGAACAGATGCTGGTGTACAGTAGGTATCCAGACCTCTCTCTCTCTCTCTCGGCCAGGTGTACCACAACACTTGCTGTCACTGCAGAAATTGTCAGCGGCTGCTCCTGTACGTATATGATGTGTATGGATGTTTTGGGTCATACCTCAAGGGGAACGCGGTGACATCAGAGACACCGTGAACCGCGGCACTTTTTCTTTTTTAAACTGTTAGCTGCAATATAGCAGAAAGCTCAGCATAAAAGGCACATCCTATAGGTTGTGGGGCGTCGTCCCACAATCCCACAGCCCTTTGTTCCAAAAAAACAAATACAAAACACACACATTTAGCGTAGGAACATAGTGACGCAGCCAGTTCGGGGGAGTGGTCCAGAGGTTGCGCGCGCTCACGCGGTCGGGACGTGCGTTCCGACCCCTACCCAGAATACTTAGGGGGCTCTGCCCCATAGCTGTTCAGTTGCCACTGCGCTGCTGCCCCGCCACCTCCCCAGTCCACCTATGGGTTCTGCGTCAGGCCCCGCGGGGGGTCTCGGATCAATTGACCGCAGATATAGGTTGAAGCCCACAATGTGCGGTGCCCTCGGGATCGTGGGCCTGCGGAGATTGATCCGAGCGCAGAATCCAAGGCCATAGTCATGCTCTGCTTAGTCTATAGGATGCTGTATTAATGCTCATGATGTTATCGTATCTATGCCTAGTATACGCCGCTGCTTTATGCATTAGGCTGCTGCTGTATATATCATGCTGCTGTTTATATGTTTGCTGTTGCTGCTTCACGCTGCCATTCTTGTCAATAAAGTATTATTCAAGTATTATTCAAGTTATGTGTCTAAATTATAGACACATAACTAATTGAGGAGAGGCTCTATGGGTTGTATGTGTATTTTTTTTGTTTGTCTTGTTTTTGAGTTTCTTTTTTTTTGTTTTTTCTGTTAAGTGTTTATATGTATGCAGCTGTGACTCTGTCTCCAAGACAAATTTCTCCCCTGGGAGACAAATAAAATTGAACCTTGAACCTTGAACCTTGAACCTAAAGAACGCTCCCCTGAACTTAGAATTATAACCTTGACTTTAACGCATTAGGACCTGAGGCCGATTCTACAAAAGTCTTAAAGGGATCCCTGGCTAATATGGGAAAATCGCGCTCTTTCGAACGACCATCATTTCGACCGGAGGGTTAGCAACTCACTCCACGGAGGTTAGGGTTAGGGTGAGGGTTAAAGTCGGGTGTCGAAAAGATGACATGTAGTAACAGCGACACGCTCCCGGCTAATACAACAAATATGCCTTAATACAGTATAATTGTCCTCAATAACTACAATGTAAAATTAAAAACACCTTAAATATTTTATTTCATCTAGAAATAGCTAATCTTTCACTCAATAGGGGAAATGCCAGTCGCAAGTTGATGATGTCTGTTGGGTTAAGTGCATTCCTACAAATGAAATCACGCTTCACCAGCTGGGCAAAAATTACCAAGAGGACGTTTTTTTAATTACCTGATACGATGGATACTGCGCCGCGGGGATAAAATTCAACCGCAGGCGTCTTTGACCGCAATCCGGACCTGGTCCTCCGTCTCTCCTTATACACCTCGCTCCGGTCCAATTAGGATTGGGCCGGGAGGAGAGACTGACCCGTGGTAAGAAACTCTGACATTTGGTGCAGGAATCCATCACTCATGAATATGGAGCAGGGTAATTACCAGCCGTTATGGGCACTTCTCCTTTACCACACGGGGAGGCATGTGATTTTAGGTTGCTTTTGGGAGGGCATGATGATAACAGGGGGGATATGTAAATGTTCAGACTCACTTTATGAGACAGGCCGCTCGTGTAGTTCAGATTGGATGTTCACTTACCAAGACTATTCCTTGAAATATCTGCATTTACAGATTTAATAAAGTTATTATACGTTTTTTGTTTTTTTCCCCACGATTTTGCAACCCATTTTCACCCAGTGCCAATTGCCTGTATGTAATCCTGGGCTCTGCTCTCCCTCTGTCGCGCCTGGGGAGACAGCGGGCTGACCTCATGCTTCCTTCTATGCATGAGGAGTCCAAGTTGCTTCTTTTCAACTGACAGTGGGGATTTCCCCGGTTTGGACGTAGCATGTGGAAGGAACACGTTATTCCAACCAGTTCCTTTCCCCTCCATCAGGTGCCCCCGGCTGGCCAGGGGGAGCCATTATAGAGACCAGGATTACTGTATGTTTTTGTGAGGGTACCTACCCTAGGAGACACGGGGAGAACATGCAAACTCCACACAGAAAGGCCCTATCACCAACCCCACCTAGGGTGTGGGCGCTGATGACGCGGAGGAGGGAACACGCCCCCAGCGCCCGCAGCATCCCCCGGCGGAAATCGAACCCAGGACCTTCTAGCTGTGAGGCGAAGCGCTAACCACTGCGCCACCGTGCCCCCATATAAAGTTCTTTTTTAACATGAAGCCTAGTGAGCTTGTAGATCTGCTATTTTCGGCAAAGAGATTTGTTGTATAGAGGGTAAAAACGATTATAGACCATGGCCTGTATCTTTTATGCATTCCAGGACGGATTGGGCTTAAGGCTTCTCTTGCTTCACTGATTTGCTCCATATTGGATGTTTATGATAAAAATGGTTACAATTTGGTACATCGATGTAAGTCAGTGAGTTTGCATGTGTTCCTATTAGATACATACATTGCTAATGAAATATAAAAGCCAGTGGCTTCAAAAAGAATGATTGTTCAAGCTTGTTTGGCTAAACCACAGTTTTTCTGCCTTGAGACACATTTACAGGCAAACAGGAATAAAGCAAACATGATTTAAACTACAAGCACACTTCGGACAAGACAGCCTGAAGCACAAAAAAAGGAACAATCTCTGGAGACTATACCAGTATATACTGCTGCAAGAGCAAGAGCAGCATGCTAAGGAATCAACGGATAAATCAAACAAGCAAACCCACATATCTCACAGGGTTCAGCAAATGTCCAATTTGTGGCTATGCACATCCATAACAAACACACGGCAAAGTACACTCAGCCCCCAAAAAATCAAAATACATCTAGTAAAACTGATCTCTAACCCCAGCTACGCCAGGATACAAGCCGCGGAGGATAGCAGCGAAAACAACAAGCAGCCAGGGGTGTCACACCAAATTCTGGGCCCTGGGTACAAGGATTCACTGTGGGCCCCCCATGAATGGGAAGGCATTATGATGCATTATTTTGTGCTTTAAACATTGAAAAATAGCAGATATACAAGCTCACAGCAGGCTGCGAGCTTGAAGAGTCGTGAAAATGTGTGCAGGTCTTTGAGTATTTTTGACTTCTAAATCCTTCTAAGGTTTTCTTTTTTTTTTTTTTTTGGTTAGTGGTGCTCAAAACTTTTCATGTGAAGGACCCCCAAAATGAGATGTATTTGGCCACGGACCCCCATCTCAAAATATTTAGTTCCAGGGACCCCCAGAAGCAAAGTTTTAGTTTAGTTTTTCGCTTAAAAAATACATATATTCAAAGATTTGCACACATTTTCACATCTTTTCAAAAATAGCAGATATACAAGTTCACAGCGCGGCACCGATGGCTAAAGTATAAAATAATTAAGGCCCCTCCATCTTGGGCCCTAGTAACTCAGTCCCACCCCCCCCCCCCCCCCTCCCCTCCAGTGTGACGTCCCTGCAAGCGGCGTCAATATTTCAGCCGATCCTGTTGAAGGAACGGAGTATGGAGCTAAAATAACCCACATGGCTTGCCGTGTCTTTTTATTTTTTGTTTCGGCGGGAGGCTAAGTGCAATCCCTGATGGGCCTTGGCAAACGCAATCAGGCCTGAGCAGGAACATCTGCCTGAAAGTCTCCGAACATCGCACATGCTGACGACAGCGTTAGGCTTTTAAACTCTCAAATACCTGGAACGCGCCCGAGTCGCGTTAGATTTGAACCACTTTAACCATTATTTTATGCTTTAACTGTTGAAAAATAGCAGATATACAAGCTCGCAGCGCGGCACCGAGTGCCGCGCTGCGAGCTTGTAGATCTGCTATTTTTGAAAAAAACGTGAAAATGTGTGCAAGTCTTTGAATATCTTTGACCCGATGTTTGACCCGACTTCTAAATCCTTCCTCTAAATCAGTGGTACTAAAATGTTTTCATGTCAAGGACCCCCAACATTACATTTATTCGGCCGCAGACCCCCATCTCAAAATATGTTGTTCCAGGGACCCCCCAGAAGCAGAGATTTGAGTTACAAAAGTCTGTTTTGAAAAATATATATTGAAAAATGTGCACACATTTTCACGATTTTTCAAAAATAGTAGATCTACAAGCTCGCAGCGCGGCACTCGGTGCAGCGCTGTGAGCTTGTATATCTGCTATTTTTCAATAGTTAAAGCAGTCCTAGGCCTAAATGGGTTAAAAAGACATTGGCTTCCCATTTGCTTGAAACGTTGCCTCCTCCTCCTCCTCGTGCACCCGGGTTTCTGTCTTTGGCTGTGTTTGTGTCGTCGTGCCGTATAATGTTCTCAAACATTCCCATGTCAAGGACCCCCAAATTTAATGTACCGTTGTTCCCTATTGAGCTTGGCACATTTCCTGGGGCATGAAGCTGCCCAGATCACACATGTCACACGTGTCTTCAACATTTTTCACTCTCAAAAAGCACTTGCAATGTAGTGCATTTGAAACTACATTTGCAGTGCACATCATGGGGTGATCACTGCTTGCCTCCTGTGAATTGTTTTATTTAAAAATGTGTTTATTTCGTTGCTGAGTGAGGTCAGGAGACAAAGTGACGTGAGTGAGATGAAAAAACGTGGGTGAAATGTGCCAATCTCAACAGGAAACACCGGTATTTAGCCGCAGAACACAATCTGAAAATATCTTGTGCCAGAAAATAGCCGTTCTTGGAGCTCACAACATCGCAACGCTTTGTGAGCTTGTAAATCAGCTAATTTCAGATAGCCGATGTGTATAGGGTTAAAGTGGTTGAACTGATTTTCAGGTGCGGCCTTAGCTATGTTTCACCAGTTTCGATTGAAACGGGCCTCAGCCACCAGGGGGCCTCGAAGAGCTAGCCAGCAAGCCTTGTTCAACTGCCCGTTCCTCTGTTGCCACGGCAACTGTTTTGTCACTCACTATTGCTAATGAAACACTAAGGAAGGATTATTATTTAATGTCAACATTCAATTACCAAGTGGAAGACAGACGGCAGTGGTGGCGTGCGGGGGGAGGGGGCACATCAATGGTTCTTGAAACGGGCCTCCAGATTCCTAAGGCCGCCCCTGCTGATTTTGATGCTACCAATGTTGCTGAGGACCCCCTGGAACACCCTCGAGAACCCTTAGGGGTCCCCGGACCCGACTTTTTAGAACCACTGTCCCTTTAGTTGAATTTTGGACAAACCTCTAACGAGCTTATAGCTAGTGTATCTTCCTAGCTGAGAACATTCAAAAGCTTTCACTCTCGAGTCTCGGCAAAAGATCTGGTAAGAAATAGCATTTATAATCTACCGAACAAAAGACGAGCTCAAACTCAAAATGAAATACTGCCTGCCCAAGACTAGAATATTTATCTCCGGAACCAAATATCACTCAATCTCATCCAATCTAATACAAGCTTCATGCTTCTTTAGATCGCTAACAGGATTCTTCTGCGTGTTTAGACTCCGTTTTCAATGGCTCCCCTAATCTCCAATAATCCCCAACGGGATAATAGCCTCATGCTAAAATAGACAGGGGGATGGTTTGTTGGGGTTTAACATCAATGGTGAGATTTTCGTCAAATGTATTTTTATTTTCTCTCCTCACATTTCTCCACCACTGGCTTTCATCAGCTTCAGCACCTCCAGTCCATATATAGGCCCAGGGACGTGCAGAGAATGTTAGAGGGGCAGGGGCTGAAATGTCTAAAAGGGCCTCTTGGTGAAAATGTTGAAAATAGCAGACCTCCAAACTCACAACGCGTTGCAGAGCTTGGAGGTCGGCTATTTTCGGTGCTTGATACCACACTAAACTAAACAAGTCGAGAACATAATCAAGTCAACTCTTGAGATGTGGTGTACTATGGATTTCTACATAGAGAGGGCAGAGAGGCAGAGTTTGGACAAGGCAATTCTTTTGAGTGCCGCCTTCAGGTATGGCATGGAAAGAGGGGCATTTGCATTTCTTTCACCATAACAAAAATTGCATTCATGGTCTGGGAGAGGGCACTTTTTTACAGACAGCTAAAAGGGCAGGGGCTCAAGCCCCCTTTGATGTCTATGTGTGCACGTGCCTGATAGGCCTACCATTATACTGGAGGTGTGTGTGTCTTTGTTTGCTATTTCCAGCATCATATACTGTAAGGCTGATAACACTGATGTCACTAAGTGTTGCGTTTATGCTCCCACTGTATGCTTTTTTTCATGGTCGCACGGTTAATAGCACAATCTATTTATACAAATACAGTATGCGGTACGGAAACCCAGAGCCTTGAGTTCACAAAGAATTAGAACCTTCATAACTATCTTTTGATGACACATTTCATTCAAACCAGCAACAACCACAGCAAAATCCTCAGTGTTAATTTATCTTTCGCGTGTACAAATTGTGGTCCCGTTACCGGTGCATTTATTTACACTTGTATACTCTCTCAGAGTTAAAGATGGAAAGAGGGATGAGGAAATGAAGAAATGAGGGAGGGGGGACAGAGAGAGAGAGAGAGAGAGAGAGAGAGAGCGAGAGAGAGTTAGAGAGAGAGAGAGGCAGAATTTAAGACCTAAAAGATACGGTACTCGTATAAAAACCCAAGTGTAAATTTAACTCTGGGCGTGTACATATTTGGCTCCATCTATTACACTGTCAGAGTTAAATTAATTAATACCACGTGACCCAAATTGAGAGGCATCTGAGGTACGGTGAGGTAGCGGCGGCTGGCCGTCTGCGCATATCGCCCGAGCTTGACAAGGCGTTTACTTCCCCCGCGCGCGAACAGAACGACGAGGCGAGGAGCGCTGGTTTCCTACTTAATTATCTCTCTAATGGAGGGAGAGAATGGCATTTAATTACTCGCGGCCCCAGATTTAGACTGGTGGCGTGTGTGAGGTAAATGGATTTAATGTTGCGAGGATAAATGGTGGAGCCGCGGTCTGAAATGATATGCAGATGTTTGCACATGTGCAGCGCAGCGGAACGAAGCGCTGCTGCGACGTAAGCCCGGACGGCCCAGTGGGCCGGCGTTGCCTGCGAGCCTCGCCCCGACCCTAAAGCCGCAGTCTGTACCGTAAAGAGCTGTAAAGAAGAGTGATCACATGGTCGCAAAAAAGCCCGAGCGCCAACCATAAACCATGATGGGAGCCTGGTGTTAGGATAATCTATTACCCAAATAGAGGGGGAGACACTGGGTTAATTTGCCCATTGGTAACTCTGAGAGTATGCAAATCGTCATGGTCGGGCAGAAACCTCGTATCTCCAAGTTTCAAATTTGTAAATCTTTTCGCAATGTAAAGCACTGCTTCATCATATGGCCATTGCGCAATAGTAGTGAAAACAGCAGATCTACAAACACACAACGCCTCGCTGTGTGCTTGTAGATCGGCTGTTTTCACTAGTTTAAATCATCTATCTATAAATGCGAGAAGTCTCTGCGTGTCTGCGTGTATGTAATCCGCGTATCTCGAGAACCGTTCGTCCCACCGGCTTCAGATTCGGCACGCGCGTTCCCCGCCGCGGCACGGAGTGCAGTGCCGGGTCTCGACCCGACCCGACGCGCGGTTTTCCCGAACCGGCGCGAAACGTTCGGAATCTCCTTATGCGGGGTTGATTGTTGACATCAGGCTGTTCCGGAGGAAATCGGCGAAAGCTCTGACTCATTGTGACATCACTTCATAAATTCTAGTTTTAAAAATGATAAAAACAAAACAAACGGTTTTGGAGATACAAGGTTTCCACCCGACAGCGACGCAATGTAACGCGTCCGTTGGCAAGTCTGAGTCAGTGGTGGAAAATGTACTCAATTTTTTTTACTCAAGTAAAAGTATCAATACTGCAGTATAGAAATACTCTGTTACAAGTGAAAGTCCGGAATTCAAAATGTACTTGAGTAAAAGTACAGAAATGTTGGCATCAAAATGTGCTTAAAGTACCAACAGTAAAAGTACAAAATGTTTGAAAATGGCAGATCTTCAAGCTCACAACGCGTCGCATCGCGGCGCGTTACTTTACACCACTGGAAAATACCCAAATAGAGGTGGAGAGACAAGGTTAATTTGTCCGTTGGTAACTCTAGAGTATGCAAATGTAACACGCTCGTTGCTGGCAACTCTGAAGAGCATGCAAATGTAACCAAACGGAATCCGTCTTACGGGTCCATTTGGTTACATTTGCACACTTTCAGGGTTTAAATGAACACTCAGGGTTTCACAGCGTCACATGGGTTTCAAAGCTCCAGAGAATTGTGACTGGGGGGGCTATGGGGGGGCTGGCTTTTTTAGAGTGGGGGTTAAAGAATTTTGGCAACAAACAGTAATGAATAATACTAATACGCGATTCTCTCGCTTAGGATATTGATAACTGAACAGACCAGATCATTGGCAGATGCCAGCTCCAAATATATGGACTGTAGGTGATCGGATAGGGTTTTTGTGAGGCTGAAGACACTTTCTAGCATAGTGGCATGCAGAACAAAGTGTCCATATAGTATGGTTTGCATAGAAGTGAGTCAGTTTTCTTTCACATATTCATATATATATTTCATTTATTTATTCCATAAATATTATTTATCAAAATTGAGTTTGTGGGGAGGGGGGTCCCCCCTGGGCCACCCCGTGGAGCCGTCCCTGTTTCAAAGTAATGAAAGCGCGTAGCATTTTGACCTTCATCAACTTCCTTGGGAGGGGAGTTCAGAGAAGGGCAGGATGCTTGAAGTGCAGAGAGAAAGAAGCTATAGAGAGAGACAGAGAGATAGAGAGAGAGAGGGAGAGAGATAGAGAGAGAGAGACCGAGAGACAGAGGAACAGAGGTGGGAATGGGGGGCCGCCTTTTTAATTCACCTGAGCTGACTTCTCGCTCCCACTCCGGCTGAAAAGGCCACGGTCGTAAACTCCTAAAAGACTGCCAGCTGCATTAATCCAGAGTAATCTGTCTTCAAAGCGGGGCCTGCTAAAACTGTGGGGGATACGAACCCTGTCAACAGCAGTTAGCTGTCCCGACCACAGCTCCCACCGTTCCCATTCACATTTCATTCCAGTCACATGCACTTCCATTCTGCAGACATGCAGTAGAGTGACTGACTGACTGACTGACTGACTGACTGAAGGTCTTTGCACACAGGACTGCTGCGTTTCTTTCCGTTTGCTGCATGATTAAAACGCATTGGATTTGGTATGCAAGGCTGTGCGGAATCCACTCTGCAGATCCGAAGAGGAGTCATAAAAGGAGTCGATGAGTTTTTACCGCATGCGACAAGACGCACAAATCGAACTGGGTTCGATCGTGAAAAAACGCACATCCGCAGCCACCTGCCGCATGGCAAATTCGGAGCCGGTGTGCATGAGGTCATAGAGAATCATTGTTTTCTTTTAAAACATGGAATCGTCCGCTTTTTCCGTGCGAGAAAAACGTGTCTGTGTGCAAAGGGCTTGACTGACTGACTGACTGACTGACTGACTGACTGCATTCCCTCTCGGAACGAATGACTGTTGTTTTTGCTCAGTTGTTGGTTGACGTTGAAATGTACAACACAGATATTTAGACCGACAGACAGATTGAATGTTTCATGTGCTTGACTGACTGACTGACTGACTGACTGACTGACTGATAGGAATGGGACGATGAGCGATATTATCGTTTATCGTGATAAAAAACACTCACGAAAATCGTATCGTGGAGTTTTAATTTATCGTGATATCGTCCTCCGTCATGCATTGGGATCAATTCACCTTTTATTTGCTGAGCTGCATATCCGGTACCACTTAAACCCTCTATAATTGGTAAAAGGTACTTATAACTTACGTACTTGATAGAGTCATTTTTTCACTCTCTATCAAATGTCTTTGCCAAAAAATAGCCGATCTACAAGCTCACAACGCGTCGCAACGCGTCGCGTTGTGAGCTTGTAGATCTGCTATCTGCAGGATAATGGATTTTGACTATCGTGATAATATCGTAAATCGTGATTTCTTTTATCACAATAATTGTGATATGAAAATGTTCATATCGTCCCATTGCTGCAATGCGTGGAAAGATCTCTTCAGTCGCGCGCCGCTCGCTCGCAGAGTCTCCAATAACCACTCCATACTGTACGTGGGCAGTAAATCGTACCGATGGACCCTAAACAACGCGTGCCGTCTTCTTTCCACCCAGTGCCTATAGCATTAGTCTGCTGGAGTGTAATCAGAGGCCTCGGTCCGCCTCAAGGTCAATTCATCAGAGCTTCCCACGGCTGCATTATGCATGACATCTTCTGTAAACCACGGACGCTGAGGGATGCGA
>NC_137823.1:32905588-32933088 GCF_963921795.1 Nannobrachium achirus
CTGATATTTTCACTATATTTGAGGGGGGGGGGGGGGAATCACACCAGTGTGAAGTGAGCAGTACTATTTATGAGTTAATTTCATTAAGCGTACCGTGAAGCTTGGCCAATGTGACCCTGGGCATACAAACAGACAACAGTTGACCAATCACAGATCTCAAAAATATAATATCGTTCACTAAATCGTTCACTAAGGCAAAATGTTGAAATAATGCTGGATTTGAAGACATATTAATATTGATGGGGGCTAACATTTAGCAAAAACAGTAGATCTACAGTATAAGCTCACAACATATCGCAATGGGATGTGAGATTGTAGATCTCTATACATAGTTGTCCAAAACAGGAAAGGACCCAGTATAGAGCCCTAAAGAATCCGGTCAACCAAGTATTCGTCTTTTTTTTATTCATGCCTATATGCCATTACGTCATTACCACAACAATCAATACAGACAGGTCGATGATGTCTGAATAGACGAATCTGATCCCAAAGATCATATTTTGAGAGACAAATGGGATTTTCCTGCAGTCTGAGCAGCAAAGCCAGTGCCAGACTTGCCAGTGCTAGTATTGTCTGAAACGTGGGGAGACACAGAGAAGGTAGACTGCTCTTGGCTATACACGAAACATACACGATGCACAATATCGTCACTGTCAGCATAAACCTTGTATCTCCAAGTTTCTTTTTTTTTTCTAAAGTAAAGCCCTGCTTCATCATACAAGACTGTCGCACAAGACTAGTACAAGCACACAACGCCTTGCGGTGCGAGGCGTTGTGTGCTTGTAGATCGGCTATTTTCACTAGTTTTAAATCATTTTTAGAATGATAAACACGACACGAACGGTTTTGGACATACAAGGTTTGCACCCGACAACGACGATATATTGACCACACAATTACACACAGTGAGGAAAAAGTGAGGGGAAAAAAACAAACAAACAACTCTCTCTCTCTTGAAACCAACTCATAACGACCACTCCGCAGTCACGGCTTTTATCTCTCGTCAAAATGTCTCTTCAGTTCGAAAATGGCTTCATCTTCTTCTTCTGCTCATGCAGCCCGCACAGTGTTTTTCCGGGGCGTTAATTTAACTCTGCAAGTGTAAAACTTGATCCGTAAGGAATAAATCGAGAATTGACTTTGTGTCTGGTTAACTGCTGCTAATCTTTTCTGGCCTGCCGCTCAATCATTGATGAGGCGGGGTCCTCTGGTACACGTGAAAGGGTCGAGTAAGCGAGTGCAATCACCACGGGCTGAAGAAGACGAAGCTGGAGATGGACGACGAAGGCGAAGAAGAAACAGACTGCTAATGGAGTGATCAAGGACGTCCAGCGTTGTAGGGGGCCCGTGCTTCTCCAACTTTCTTCACATCAAGGACCCCCAACTGAAAGTATTTTGTATAAGAGATTTGTGCTGTGAATATATATGTTTTCCTCACATTTCGTCAAGATTTTCAGAACATGGCCGATCTACAAGCTTACAACGCGTTACAGCTGATGTATAGGGTTACAAGCGTGTTTTTGTCATTCCTAACCCAACCAGTAAGGACAGATCCATCTTGATGACATGACTCTAGACATACTGTGTACCACTTTGCATGATTTTAGGGCAAAATCTGTAGGAGCAGTGTCCAAAAGTTTATTTTGCAAGAATCGGCCTCATGGTGGAGCTACATGAGGGGCATGTGAGAAATGAGGGGTGGAGGTTGTGGTTTGGGAGCCAAGGAGTGTGTGTGTGTGCAAAGTTTTGCATGGATAGGGGCAACGGTGGCGGAGATATGAGTAGGGGAAAAGTGTGACGTGAAGTGACGTGACAGACAGACAGCCGGTGGAGGTTTTGATAATAACTGCGACCTGACGTTCGCAACAATTTGATGACCAACAGTGGTTCCCTATGGAGATACAAAGAACCTGCTTTATTCCCTATGGAGACACAAATTATTGGCTTAGGAATGCGACAAAACCCCAAAAATATCCATGAATTTAAGTCTCCATGAGGTGAGTAATCAATAGGGGAAAAAAATCATTTTGTGGGTGAACTATCCCTTTAACGTGGTAACATTTATGTTGATGCTATACTAGCAATTTTTTCTGGGGACCCCGGACCCCATTTTGAGAACCACTGGCGTAGGCGTCTATAAGTGGATTCACACTGTACTGTATGAAACATTGATTGCGACGGAAAACCAACTTGAGAGGTTTGAGCGCGAGTTCAAGCCCGTCAAGCGTGATTGCTTTGAAGGAAAAAAAGTGCTCCCGTGAGGCTGCACATCTATATATATATGGGCGCCCGAACAAATATGAGCGCTGCATGCGCGCGCTGACGCGTACACGAACGTGCTCAGCCGATTATGCATACCTAAAGAGAGACTGTTATACTGCTATAGCCCCCGCCAACTCTCACAGTCCCACTGTTTTGTCTGTCATTGCCTTTGAAAATATTTTTTGCATTACGCAGTCCCTTTTTTTGGCCCAAAAACAAACACACGCACACGCAAACCGAGACAGCGTACGGTCACCTTCCTTGTTTTGCACGGAGTCAGATGTCTTTCCTGACTGTTTTCCTCTTGTTCACACCATGGTGGAGGTCACCATAGGACCATGGTGTCAAAGCTTTGCCAGAGGCGATCAGAATGTGTGTGTGTGTGTGTGTGTGTGTGTGTGTGTGTGTGTGTGTGTGTGTGTGTGTGTGTGTGTGTGTGTGTGTGTGTGGGTGAATAAATTAACCCTTTTAGGCCTACAATTATTGAATGCTTTAACAATTGAAAAATAGCAGATATACAAGCTCACAGCGCGGCACCGAGTGCCGCGCTGCGAGCTTGTAGATCTGCTATTTTTGAAGAATCGTGAAAACGTGTGCAAATCTTTCAATATATATATCTCAAAGCAGACTTTTGTAACTCAAATCTCTGCTTCTGGGGGGTCCCTGGAACAACATATTTTGAGATGGGGGTCCGTGGCCGAATAAATGTAATTTTGGGGGTCCTTGACATGAAAAAGTTTGAGAACCACTGATTTAGAAGAAGGATTTAGAAGTCGGGTCAAAGATCGGGTCAAAGATATTCAAAGACTTGCACACATTTTCACGATTTTTCAAAAATAGCAGATCTACTGCCGCGCTGTGAGCTTGTATATGTGCTATTTTTCAATAGTTAAAGCATAAAATAATGTTTAAAGTGGTTCAAATCTAACGCGACTCGGGCGCGTTCCAGGTATTTGAGAGTTAAAATATGAACGAAACAAAAAGTCAACAAAAACAATTCCACTTTGTTTTGGCAAACTGTCTCACTCTCTCGAATAAAAAAAAGAAAATGAATGAAAATAAAATGAATCGAATAACAAAACCTCCAGTCCCCGGACACGAGGAGAAAACAAACGAACAACAACAGGGTTGGAGAAAAACACTAAACAAACAAATGAAGGCATTTCTTTTTTTTTTTTTGTCCGTTTGAGTCTCATGCAGCAGAGAGGGCCTGCAGGCAGCGCATAATAGAAACGATGCTGCAGGAATGGAGGAGTCTCTAATCCATCTCCGGACCTCACATAAAGGAGACCGCCAACACATTAATGTACATCACTTTCTACTTTCACCGACCCTGGGGATGTGCTGAGCTACTATTAATAATTAACTCCCTTAACCTTAACAACCAGCCTGTATGTATGTGTGTATGTACTATATATATTAAATATACACACACACACACACACACACACACACACACACACACACACACACACACACACACACACCACACACACACACACACACACACACACACACACACACACACACACACACACACACACACCAAGACACATCAAGAGGTTTATTCTAATAAAGGTTGTGTGTGTGTGTGTGTGTGTGTGTGTGTGTGTGTGTGTGTGTGTGTGTGTGTGTGTGTGTGTGTGTGTGTGTGTGTGTGTGTGTGTGTGTGTGTGTGTGTGTGCAGGCACGTGCACACATAGACATCAAAGGGGGCATGAGCCCCTGCCCTTTTATCCGTCTGTAAAAAAATGCAAATGCCCTCTTTCCATGCCATACCTGTCCTGAAGGCAGCATTCAAGAGAATTGCCCTTTTTCCAAACTCTTATGCTAAAAGAATTGCCCCTCTCTGTGTAGGAATCCATGCCGTTACGCCACATCTCCAGTATTGCCTTTCTTATGCTTGAGTTTAGTGTGTTATAGTACCGAAAATAGCCGACCTCCAAGCTCACAACGCGTGACAGAGTACAGCATCTTGCAATGGGCCTGGTGTACAAGATACACTACACCTCCAAGATACCCATGTACCTGACAAACTACTTCCTAAAGGTCAAGGATGTTCACGATCACAACACCAGAGGCAGCTCTACTAATCATCATCAACGTAGATTTAACACTAAACAAGGCTCTAACTCGTTCTCCTGCTATACCATCAACATGTGGAACGCCCGGGCTTCCACAAGCCTTAAAGGAGAGCAAATCCCCAGCCTCCTTCAAAATTGGTATGAAAAGTCACCTTCAGGCGGCTGCTACCCGTGACTTGTAATAGACTAAACCCCATGCTCCCACCCCCCCTTTTTCTGCCTTTGTATTTGATGCTTTTTCTGCTTTTGAAATTGATGTTACCCTAGATAAAGTACTATGTTCTATCCGTCTGTCTTTCAATGTTATATGAGATACTTAAAGTGTGGTTCCTGTGGAAATAAGCCTTGGCTTTCTAGGATCTCCTTTTTTGTTGACCTTGTACCATTGATTTGTACCGTCATGAAACTGTACTTTTTTCTATTGCAAACTTCTAATACATTCTTCAATCAATCAATCGCAACGCGGAGGTCTGCTATCTTCTATATTTTCAGCCCCTGCCTCTCTAACATTCTCTGCACGTCCCAGTGTGTATGTATGTGTGTGTGTGTGTGTGTGTGTGTGTGTGTGTGTGTGTGTGTGTGTGTGTGTGTGTGTGTGTGTGTGTGTGTGTGTGTGTGTGTGTGGACACACACACACACTGCCCCTCCCCTAGCAGGAGGGCCAGCTAGGCTCAGCACTCTTGGCTGCGGAGCTCTCCACGGGCCTGCCATACGGTTCACTTGTCCTATAAGTGAATCAGAGGGAAAGGCTCAGGCCCGGCCGCGGGGGTGAACTCTTCAACTCCTGGTGGAGTGATGGGGAGGTTGGAAGAACACCTCCCTATGCAGCGTTGGCTGGGGAAGTCCTAGATAGACCACCTCCCCACCCACCCCCGCCTCCTCCTCCGCACACGTATAAACACACGGGCCGTTCCGCTAGAGAAAGGCTGCGCTTCGCTGATAAAGCGCTGCCTGAATGAGTCTCCTTCACGTATACTGTATGTTCCGCCTCTCTCTTTCTTGTGGTCGGTCTTTCTGTCTTTATTCGTTTGTCTGTTGTTTCTTCACGCCGGCTCTCCTTTTCTCCCCCGTGGCCTCCTCCTCACCCAGGGGTGTCGCACCAAAATTCTGGGCCCTGGGCACAAGGATTCACTCACATTTTGTGCTTTAACTATTGAAATATAGCAGATCTACAAGCTCGCAGCGGCACTCTTTGAATATTTCAAATCCTTTTAAGGTTTTTTTGAAAAACCTATGTTTCTATGTCAGTGGTGCTCAAACCTTTTCATGTGACGGACCCCAAAATGATATGTATTTGGCCATGGACTCCCATCTCAAAATATTTAGTTCCAGGGACCCCCGGGAAGCAAAATTTTAGTTACAAATGTTCGCTTAAAAATATATATATTCAACCATTTGCACGACATTTTCACAACTTTTGAATAATAGCAGATCTACAAGCTGGCAGCGCGGCACCTGGTGCTGTACTGTGAGCTTGTATATCTGCTATTGATCAATAGCTAAAGTATAAAATAATTAACGCCCCTCCACCTTGGGCCCCACTTTTCCCCCCCTTGTGACGCCCCTGTCCTTCTCACCTACTCCTCACCCCGCGGTTAACGCGCTAAGTCCGATTCACGCTTCGACGGTGCGGTGCGCCGAAAATAGCCGTCCTATTAAGCTCGCGACGTGTCACGGATGCGACTGTGCGTTTATGCAAGGTGGTCACGTTCTATCCGAGCGAGGCTTTTTTTCCTTTTTCATCGCAGATCGAGGCTTATTAGGCCTGTGATGGAAGAGGCGACGCCAGGATGCAGGGCGAAATCACGTCGTCGTGAGAGGGCCCAGATGGATTGAAAAGCAATTATATGTGTCGGATTAAGCCACTTAGGGCCTAGATGCTTAATGCTTTAACTATTGAAAAATAGCAGATCTACAAGCTCGCAGCGCGGCACCGAGTGCCGCGCTGCGTGCTTGTAGATCTGCTATTTTTGAAAAATCTTGAAAATGTGTGCAGATTTTCCAATATGTATTTTTCTAACTAAAATCTCTGCTCCTGGGAAGTCCCTCGAACAACATATTTTGAGATGGGGGGGTTCCGCGGCCCGAATAAATGTAATTTGGGGGGTCCTTGACATGAAGAAGTTTGAGAACCACCGATTTAGAGGAAGGATTTAGAAGTCGGGTCAAAGATCGGGTCAAAGACATTCGAAGACTTGCACACATTTTCAAGATTTTTCAAAAATAGCAGATCTACAAGCTCGCAGGTGCCGCGCTGCAAGCTTGTATATCTGCTATTTTTCAATAGTTAAAGCATAAAATAGTGGTTACAAAATCTAACGCTACGCTGGCGCGTTCCAGGTCTTTGAGGATTAATTATGAGTCAGAGCTCCGTCGCTGCCGCACTTCTGGAGCAAAACGGTGAAGGGGACGAACAGAACAGGAACTGGTGTGTGCTGGTGGGAGGGGGGAGGGGGGAGGGGGGAGGGGGGGGGGCTGCTAGGTGGTGATGGCGGGGGCGGGGGGGAATATAACGGCACCATTTAAATGTAGAAAACAGATGTAGCCTAGGCATAATGATAACAGTTATTTCACCTCCAACGCAGCGTGGCTTTGAAGACTAAATAACAGGGCGCCGAGAGAGAGGGGAGGACGAGGCAAAACATGCCGGCTTGACAGTGAGTGTGTGTGTGTGTGCGTGTGTGTGTGTGTGTGTGTGTGTGTGTGTGTGTGTGTGCGTGTGTGTGTGCGTGTGTGTGTGCGTGTGTGTGTGCGTGTGCGTGTGTGTGTGATTTTACAAAGTACGGTATCATTGCTGCGGCAGAAATGAGAAAAATGCCTCATGTGGCTCTGCCAATGCGCTATCAGGAGACATTTTTTGTATGAATATGGAAATAGTTTCCCGGTGATTTGCAAGGCCTATTTTTTTTTTTTTTTTTTTTTTGATGGTGGGTGGGGGGTTGAGGGGTGGGGGGTTCTATTCATTCACCAACGGTGGGATGATGCTTTATTAATGCGTTGCATAACCTGAGGTCAGGAAAGGTTCAATGGCAACCAGAGAACTAAAGGATATCACTGCTAAACCCATTCATTTCAATGTTCACTCACCTCCAGAGGTGTCAATTGGGTATGGCAAGGTATGGCAGGTCAGTCCTTCACGCGCGCGAGCACCAGTCATGTTGCCATACCTTAGCTTTTGCTGAACTGACGCCACTGCTCTCCTCCCTACTCGTTGTATGTATAGATGGGTGGGGCGATGAGGGAGGTGTGTGTGGGGGGGATTTCCCTTGCACCCGTTACTGTACAGCAGTGGTTAACTGCTTAATGTCAGGGACCCCCAGTGTGACATACATTAACCCATGGACCCCACTTTGAGAAGCACTGGTGTACTGTACAGTATAGAACAGAACACACGCAAATGTGAGAGGAAGTTCTTTGACATTTGGTCTCCAGACCTCCAGAAGAAAATAATAATAATTATATATATATAGTCTTTGTCGGGTGGAAACCTTGTATGTTCAAAACCGTTCGTTTTGCATTTATCATTTAAAAAATGATTTAAACTAGTGAAAACAGCCGATCTGCAAGCACACAACGCCTCGCACCGCCTTACTTTGCGAAAGAACGTACACATTTGAAACTTGGAGATACGAGGTTACCCATTACCCAACAACGACGATATATACTGTATGTCAAAACTGCCTGGAGCTGAAGGTCAGTCCCTGAACAATGGTTGTCAATCACATCATAGAGACCTCCAGAGCAATGCAATGCAATGCTAAACAATGCAATGAAACATTACGCAACGTACTGTATCATATAACGAAGAACAAGGACTTCTCTAAAAACACTGCACTCCAAACCTCCGCTCGTCCAACATCAACCTCCCCCTTTACCCCATGACGCATTCTGTGACTCAAAAACACACCTTTTACAATGCCTTAATTCACTTTTAATCTTTTTGAGCGGTGCCTACCGCTCCAACATTTGACAGAGTGTGTATGCATGTCCTTTTGTGTATGTCCGTATGTCCGTATGTATGAGTACAGCAACACCAGCTGCAGCCACACTGTGGTGCTGTTGAGCAGCCCTTCACTTCATATGGGTGTGATTTTTTTGGTACCCAAAGAACTAATGTTGCTGAAGAATGTTTTTTGTTTGTGTCTCGCCTTTGTTTTTTTATGCCATTTATATTTAAATCCTGTAGCACTTTGTGATTTGCAAATATGTAAAGTACGTTTTAAATACATGTATTAGTAAGACGCCATAGGGCGACAAGCGTCCTCACCCTAAATGGCGAGGTCGCGCCACAGTGATGTGGACATCAGGGGTGTGGACATCAGGGATCTCCATATATGGGCATAAAAGGGATTTGTTCCCCTGGCATCACAGGGATCTCTCTAACAGGGCATCATTAACTCATCTAGTGCCATTCGCGAGATGTCTCGCGAAATGTACTCGAGTATCTGTAGTGCCATTCACGGGATATCTCGGGAAAAGTAATAGATTACTGTAACGGCGAGTACATTACCGAGAAGAATCGCCGGCGGTCCGGAGACGAAATCCGTCGCTGATTTCGCATCATCACGGCTCCACGAGCACAAAATAGTCCCATCCATAACATTGAGGTGGACGGGGGATCTCATCTTTAATGTCCATTATCTCAAAACTACACTTTAGAAGTTAGGATGGAGGCAGATGCTCGCTTATGTTACACAGTTATAAAAGCTCCCGGTCGGCCATTACACAACTCCACGTGGACACGGATCGGTTCCGGCGCATGATCCGATGACGTCAGACCGGAAGTGATTGCGCGGTGGACTTCTGGCCTTCAAAATAAGACAACGCAAGTGAATGGGACCTGAAGGAGGCACTTTGGACATTATAATCCGTTAATGTCTGGGGCTCTGAATGAGTTAATATTGAAGACATCAGGAAACTCCATATATGGGCATAAAATGGATTCTATTAGTGTGACATCACAGTGACATCAGAGCATGATGACATCACGATGACAAATGTTTACGGTCTATGGGTTTGCCCATAGAAAAATGTGTCCACGTCTACACGGAAAAGCTGCGACATTCATTTCTCATGGTAAACTGCGACCTTTGGTCGCAATTATTATTTGCCGTAACGGCAGCTGCCAGGACATTCTTATCTATATGACCTCAGAAGAACCTAATCCAATGTCAGTTTACATAAAGCATCTTTGTAATGGGAACAAACACTATGGGCCGGTATCGTCTTCGGGAGTGCCTGTGCTCTATCCACTAAGCAACAATGTTTACTACAACTTTAAATTAATGTTAGAGCGATGCTGACAGGAACTAAAATCCCTGTCTGTCTCTCAGTTTACAACTGTCTGTATCCATAACATTTGGTGCCGCATTTATTGGGCTGTTCTGTTTTCAGGCTCCCTTCCAAGCCAGAGGAAAATAATTCCTTCTTATCTTTCGACAATTAACAGCGCTGGTGTATTGTGCAAGTTGGGAGGGTGTAACATACAGAGAGAAAGGGGACAATGAATTGTTATTATTAAAGTTTGACTAAAGTATGCATGGTAATCACAGCTCCCTTTTTGTTACAGAGGCCGAGAGAAAAAAAATCAATCCCCGAGATTTGTGTGCTCAGCCAGCTGGAAAATAAGCTCGCCTTCACCCCCAACACCTGGTGAGCCAACACGCAGCATGGGAGCTTGCTGCAAAGGCCTCGGAATCAAAGAGACACACGTTCACGTGCACAGACACACACACGTGTGCGTACACGCGCCCCGCCGGGCATGCACACAGACACACAGGGGTGTCACACCCACCATATTCTGGGCCCTGGGTACAAGGATTCACTGTGGGCCCCCGCGCAATAATTTTGTGCTTTAACTATTGGAACATAGCAGATATACAAGCTCACAGCGCGGCACCGAGTGCCGCGCTGCGAGCTTGTAGATCTGCTATTTTTTGAAAAAACTATGTTTCTATTATGTCAGTGGTGCTCAAACTTTTTCATGTGAAGGACCCCCAAAATGATATGTATTTGCCCACGGACCCCATCTCAAAATATTTAGTTCCAGCCAGGGACCCCCCAGAAGAAAAATCTGAGTTTGCTTAAAAAACACATATTAAAAGACACATTTTCATGACATTTCAAAAACAGCAGATCTACAAGCTCGCAGCGCGGCACTCGAATATCTATTTTTCAATAGCTAAAGTATAAAATAATTAAGGCCCCTCCACCTTGGGCCCTAGTAACTCAGTCCCACTCCCCCCCCCCCCCTCTTGTGACGCCCCTGCAGACACACGTTCATGCACGCATGTGAATGCACACGCAGACACACACACACACACACTGCATGTCTTGTACTCTCAATGCCGATGACATGGTCCCTGAAAAGCATGTGATTTTCATGGACAGCACAAAGCAGACAGAAAGCGATTTGGCGACGGCCGTGACTGCTACAAAATCAAGGAAGAGATGAAACATTGGCTGGGGGTCTATAGCACGGAGAGGGGGGGGGAGCGTAGTTATCATTGCAGTCACAGTCGGTTGATGTCCGTGGCAAAGCAGCACAAACAGCCGAGACACAAATCGAAATCACGGCTTTTGAAAGAGTGCTACATTCAAAGTGGTGCAAGAGCAAGGGCGTTTTTGCCCCTAACATATACATGATGTGCCTTGCTCAAAGGAACATCGAGGGCAATTATTTGTAGCCTGCAGCCAGGAGCGTCACAAGGGACTGAGTTACTAGGGCCCAAAATGGCCTTAATTATTTTGTACTTTAGCTATTGAAAAATAGCAGATATACAAGCTTGTAGATCTGCTATTTTTGAAAAGTCGTGAAAATGTGAGCACATTTTTTGAAAATATGTATTTTTTAAGCGAACATTTGTAACTCAAATTTTGCTTCTGGGGAATGGGGGGGGGGGGATTTTGACATGGGGGACACATTTTCAATATCTCAATTTTTTTCAATAGTTAAAGCACAAAATATCACTTGATCATGCGTTCCCAGTCTAAATGGGTTAAACCCCCTCCCCCTATGAAGAACATTCATGGGGGGCCCCGCAGTGAATCCTTGTACCACCCAGGGCCCAGAATTTGGTGCGACACCCCTGCCTGCAGCAAAAAAGCCTGGAGGGCTAAAATACGTTGGAGGCTGCTATTAACGCTAGTTATTTGTAAGAGTACGACGCCACCGTGCCCTCACTTGCCCTGCCCAGATTTTCGGCGCTGCTCCGATGAATCAGAACGCCTCCATCTGAACCTTCAGGTTGCCGTCCCCTTTGTTAGGCTTTCATATTTTTGTCATGCTACGATGGCTGCTGAGCACATACGGGAATGACCTTCTCTAGAACATCTGTGAAGGGCACGAGTCAATGACGGCCAGAGACAGATGAAAAAGGCTTCCGTCTTTTCATGGAATGCCTCGCGTTCGTTTTAATACGACAACAGAGCGGGCGGAAGGAATGAAAGGTGCAGCAGTTTTGTGTGTGTGTGTGTTTGTACGTGCATGTGTGCGTGACTAAGTGCGTGTCACTGTGTCAGTACAGTATATCGTCACTGTCGGGCAGAAACCTTGTATCTCCAAGTTTCAAATGTGTACGTCTTTTGGCAAAGCAAAGCCTGCTTCATCACACAAGACCGTCGCACAAAACTAGTGAAAACAGCAGATCTACAGATCTACAAGCACACAACGCCTTGTAGATCGGCTGTTTTCACTAGTTTAGTAAATTCTTTAGATGATAAATACAAAACGAACGGTTTTGGACATACATGGTTTCCACCCGACAACGACGATTTACTTTTGTGTCTGCAGAGGTTGGTCTGTTTGTATGCACAAAATGTGCATTTGTGTGTGTGTGTGTGTGTGTGTGTGTGTGTCTGTGTGTGTGCGTGTGCGTGTGCGTGTGTGACTGTGTTTTGTATACGAGTGTGTGTGTGTGTGTGCGCACGTGCGTGCGCGCGCAGACCTCGAATACCATTAGAGTGAAAAGCACACTGCTGCAGTGGCGTGTGCCGACAGTTGGCTGAGGTCCATCTAATCACGGTGGCCGTGCCAGCGGGCGCTGCGCTGCCGCCCGTCCAAACAGCATGTTAGATTGCCGTAATGGCTCTTTGTAATGGAAACAAATGCCATTGATCAGTGCCACCGTCCTGCCTTCAAAAACCATTCCAAAAAGGGCCGTCCTTTTAGTCAAACAGCGTATCAAATGACTGGCAACTATAGCAGACAGTGTTTCGCAGCCAGACGAGCCGTTCTTTTTTTCCTGCATTAGCTCACCGGGGCTTCCACTCGTTTCCGCTCGAATCGAGCCGCTGGGTGTGAATTAGCAGCTGCTGGACATGGACCGAGCTGTGGACTGTTGGAGCGTCAATTGGGTATGGCAGGGGTAGGCAGCTGCCATACCCTGGGTCCAGGGGGGAAAATAAAAGTAGAATTTAAATATAAATCCATGAATGTCTCTTTGTATATCTGTGCTGGTTATTATGTTGTTAAATTACAGTAAAATAACTACAAATGCAAAATGTAACAAAATGGTCACTTTAACAAGGTATTATAATTATATTCTCCACACTTTTATTCTCCTCATCTTGACAAAATGGTATATTCCCAGGTTTCGCAGGTCAGCTGCACAGGTGCAATGCATTATTGTTAATTGAGGCACGTTTACTAACATGCCAGGTTTAGCTGCACTTGAACAACTGTTCCAGGCTGCCATATCCAGCACAAGAAAAAATAAAATGTACTTCTTAAAATAAATGTAATATGCCTGTTGCTAAGGTATGGCAACATGACTGGTCTTCTTGCACGTGCGCGAAGGTGCGTGTGCAAGACACCAGTCATGTTGCCATACCTTAGCTTTTTCTGAACTGACGCCACTGTTGGAGCCATTTTCTGGTTTCACCTCTTAACCACTCATTAAACCCCCTATTCTTAGTAAATTAATGGTTGACCGAGCTCAGCTCTTGTAGTTGTTCTGCTCTTTTTCACCCTCTCTACACCAAATCTCTTACAGTAGATCTATCGACTGTTTTGGGAGGTTATGTATTGTAGATCTGCAATTTTCACAGAATGCTCACCTATTTTAGCCAAATGTTCACCTACTGTATACTGTATTATGACATATTACTCAGAATAGGGAATGCTATAGGGTTGATGTGGATAGAAAAGATTCAATCAGAATTCACTTCTGTGTGAATTTGAAAATGTGTGGGTGATGGGCCGTTATCTTTTTTCTCTGTCGGTCGGTCGGTCTCTCTCTCTCTCTCTCTCTCTCTCTCTCTCTCTCTCTCTCTCTCTCTCTGGGCAGTGGGCATAGGGGGGTACCATCCATTTGCTTGTCTGTCTGCAGCCAAGCGACCCTCTCTGTCTGATGCACAATATCATGCATCGCCGGTCCCATCAGAGCCCCGCGCTGCAGAACGCTAACCTTAACCCAAGCACCTGCCTACCCGCCATGGGAGCACTGGGAACAATGGGTATAGGAGCGAGGAGGACAGACAGACAAGACAGACAGGGAGAGCCTCACTGGAAGAGAGAACCAGGAAAAAAGAAATACATTTAACCCATTTAGGCCTAGAATTAGAAGGATTCAAAAGACACTTATAGAATCGGGTCAAAATTCTAATGTTCACGACTTTTCAAAAATAGCAGATCTACGAGCTCGCAGCGCGGCACTCGGTGCCGCGCTGTGAGCTTGTATCTGCTATTTTTCAATAGTTAAAGCATAAAATAACGATACACAAAATGTGTACCCGTTCTAAATGGGTTACAAAAAGGAAAAGGGACGGAAGGCAAAACAAAAACACAATCTAAAGTGCAGCACATGTGACAAGACATCCTCAAGTGGCCCTGGCGGTGAATTTAGCTTCAAATTGCTGAGGCGAGATAGATAAGAAAATGAAAGAAATTTAAAGAACGAAATGGTGGAATCCTGCCTCTCCAATCCACATCAAAGAGCACATTCTCTTAGAGCGGCAGGAGGGGGGCTGAAAATCAAACGGCAGACACAAACTCCAGAGAGCCTTTCATGATTTCTCTCCCTCAACTCCGACCATTCAGTGAAATCAAATTACACAGTGGTTTCAGAGGGAAGAGTGTGACTGAGACATAATTAACCCTCAAAGAACGAGAACGCGCCCGAGTCGCGTACGTTAGATTTTAACCACTTTAACCGTTATTTTAGGCTTTAACTACTGAAAAATAGCAGATATACAAGCTCACAGCGCGGCACCGAGTGCCGCGCTGCGAGCTTGTAGATCTGCTATTTTTGAAAAAAAAAGGGAAAATGTGTGCAAGTCTTTGAATATCTTTGACCCGATCTTTGACCCGACTTCTAAATCCTTCCTCTAAATCAGTGGTTCTCAAACCTTTTCATGTCAAGGACCCCCAAAATTAAATTTAGACCCCCCATCTCAAAATATGTTGTTCCAGGGACCCCCCAGAAGCAGAGATTTGAGTTACAAAAGTTTGCTTTGAAAAATATATACTGAAATGTGCCCACATTTTCAGAATTGAATTTTATGAATATGAATTTTCAAAAATAGCAGATCTACAAGCTCGCAGCGCGGCACTCGGTGCCGCGCTGTGAGCTTGTATATCTGCTATTTTTCAATAGTTAAAGCATTAAATAATTCTAAGCCTAAATGGCTTAATCACAGAAATAACACGGGCTAGTGATCGGGGAATGTGTTTATCACTAATGCCAGTTATTTGCCAAGAAAGCGCTAAATGTCTTACAGTACAGTACATTAGAAAGTGCCACGATGCTGCCTTTTTATTCACTTTCTTTGCATGGCATCAAATGGTTTGGTGGAGAGGATCCATTATCCAGTTCTAATGTATTTCTGTAACAGTTTGTGTAATACTGCACGGGCTTTATACATAAAGAGATGTCCACTGTCAGGCATGACAGTGGAGAAAACATCAGCTTGGTCAAAAAGTGAATTTCATGCTGACAAAATGACGAGTCATGTATGATATGGTATGAGAGAGAGAGTCTACAATATAACCAGTAAGACACCTAAGGGCGACAAGCGACCTCGCCCTAAAGGATCTCGATGAGAATCCACCCAAAACATCCGACCGACCATCCACCCATCCAATGATCCCACAGTATCATACAAATATTGAATGCTGACCTTCACAAATAGAAATTTCGCGACTGAAAAAAAGGGGTTTGATAGAGTTTCGAAATAGAACGGCCCATATAAACTCAAAAGGCCTATAGGAGGTTCTCGGTTGCAAAACAGAGTGTGACCGCATACTAGTGCACGCGCTGCATGCAAAGTCAGGCCAGCCATCAGGGTATACGTTCTGACGTCCCCAGAGAGCACATGAAGCCTAATTTGCAACACGGTAAGGTGACACGCGGTTGCAAGCACAGAGGGAGAGCCGTCATGGCTCATGGCACAGTTCCCTCTCCCAGGGGCGTCACAAGGGGGGGAAAAGTGGGACTGAATTACTAGGGCCCAAGGTGGAGGGGCCTTAATTATTTTATACTTTAGCTATTGAAAAATAGCAGATCTACAAGCTCTTGTAGATCTGCTATTTTTGAAAAGTCGTGAAAATGTGTAACTCAAACATTTGTAACTCAAATTTTGCTTCTGGGGGTCCCTGGAACTAAACATTTTGAGATGGGGGTCCATGGTCAAATACATATCATTTTGGGGGTCCTTCACATGAAAAGGTTTGAGCACCACTGACAAAACCTTAGAAGGATTTGAAATATTCAAAGACTTGCACAAATGTTCTCTTTTTTCCCCCAAAAAATAGCAGAACTACAAGCTCACAGCTGTGAGCTTGTATATCTGCTATTTTTCAATAGTTAAAGCACAAAATAATGTAATTATGAAGAACAATCATGGGGGGCCCGCAGTGAATCCTTGTACCCAGGGCCCAGAATTTGGTGTGACACCCCCCCCCTCCCCCCCCCCCTCTCTCTCTCTCTCTCTCTCTCTCTCTCTCTCAAGTCCTCTCTCCCCGTCCTCCCCTGAGAGAGAGAGAGAGAGGTAGAGCAACAGGAGCAGCTGGAGACCGGATACTGCAACGTCTATCGATGATGGTGATTATGATGATGACGACGGTGGTGATGATAGCGTTGGTGGCGGCGATGGATCCGCAGAGAGATGTCGGCGTTCTTGTCCTCAGCTAACATGAGCACATCACAGCCCCCCTCCCCTCCTATGATGTATAATGCATGAGAGGTCCATAGCTGCCCACACGCCTATATTCTAATCATCCTCTCGGCATGGCAGTTTTTCCTGAGTTTATCGCTCGAATTAAACTATGGCCCGGTTCACAGAAGGGTTTTAAAATTGTAGTTGTTTTTTTCTCCTCCGCAAAGGTTGAACAATTTGCATGTTTTTTCCCTACGGCTTAACAACAGCTGTACTGTACCTCCTCCCTGACCCTTTAACAAAGGCAGAAACACATTGTTTGTATTTAACATGGCCTCTTAGACCCTTAACCTTAGACATTAACTTAAGCTGAACAGGAGTTGCACACAGTCAAATCCCCACAAATGCTAGGGTTCAAGTGGTTAATGTAAGAAACGGACCCAAATGGATCCCTGAGGACTTTGCTGTGAATAAACCCTTGCGTGTGTATTGGCTTGAAGAAACTCTTTGAGTCTTGAGAACACTGATGGCCTTGGCCATTGCTCTAGTGTAATTATGAAATAACCACAGTAATGAGTCCGACGTGTCTGAGATGTATTGTTTGAACAAGTAACAATGCTCTGCGGCCTTGCTTGAACTTGCATCAGCCCTGAACAGGAGATTCCGATGGCGTTACATTTAACTTAACCAGCTAAACCCTATTTTATTAATTTGTCGTATGACGGTATAGCACAAAGATTACAAACGAAAATAAATAACCAACATTGACCATTGACTATCTTTGCCATTTTCTTTTGACAGTTTTCACCAATAATGACAAGTCCAAAATAGGGAGGACAGGTTGGAAGCGGTAAGTAACAGAAAGTAAATAATGTTAAAGCAATTATGACATGTTTTTACCAATTATAACAGTCTTTGTCCTGGTCCTTAAAACATGTATTAAAATGTTAAAACTGAAAACTCCACTCCAGTGAGCCATGGCAGGATTTTTTCTCTCTCTGTGTTCTGTTGCATTTTGACTTGCAAAGATAATATACCTAGTTTCCTGTAGGTGTTCAGGAACTTTCCTGTTAAACGTCACCTCTATTGAAACGCAACAACCACAGTTGTAAATGTTAATGGTAAAAATTGGAACGATACGCAGTGGAAAGTAACAGGTAAATGGTAAATTGGAACGATACAAACGCAGTGTAAAGTAACAGCAAAGGTGATAAAACCTCACCAGAGGCCAATGAACTCACTTTTCTGAGCCTAATTATTCCACAAACTACGGATTGCAGAAAAACCACTGAATGTTGAAAGTTCCGTTTCTTTTGTGTGTAATAGAGGTCAGGAAACATGGAAAAAATGCCTAAAAATAAAAGAAAGTGGAAAATGTGATGTCATATGACCTTTAAGAGAATGAAATGGATGTGCGGGCAGTGGGAGGAATATTTTTGCAATGCACTCCATGAACTGCACTGAAAGCATGATTGGACATGTTGGAGGACTAATGGGAACTGATAGAGAGCAGCTCCACAGATAATGGCCGTAATTTCAACATGTTTTCTTCTCATTGTTTCATTTCCCTTTTCGGACAGATGTAATTCAAAGATACCAACATCCATCTTGAGAAAGAAGACAGACTGTGATAAAGTGTTTTACTCAGTGTTGACAATATCGAAAAACACACATAGGGCTGTCACAATTATTACATAATCGTCTAATCACAATTATTTGACATAATCACGATTATTTTTGTCATAATCGGTATAATTGTGTCCATGTTGAAAAATGTTCATATATAAGTAAAAAATAGTGGAAATAGTAGATCTACAAGCTCACAACGCGTTGCGATGTAGACTGGCGGCTATTTCCACCATCAATGTTCTTTTTTAAGTATAAAGTTGTCAAATATGTCAGTAATTTCTTTGTATATTTAGGTTATGTGTCATATCTACCATGTGCAACTTCAGAGCCTAAAAATCAAAGAGAAATGTAATCGTCAACGACAAAAAACACAATTAAATCGTTAATTGCAATTATTTGAGTGACAATTAATCGTCATGTGAAATGCCATAACTGTGACAGCCCTACACACACGCGCACACACGCGCGCACACACACACACACACACACACACACACACACACACACACACACACACACACACACACACACACACACACACACACACACACACACACACACACACACACACACACACACACACACACACACACACACACACACACACACACACGATCTATTAACGAACGAATACTCGCCGACTATAGGTTTGTTTCTCCAACACTCTGCAGTCAAAAATATTGATTTCCAGAGCTTCATTCATTCATTCATTCATTCATTCATTCAATTGATCCATTTTGTTATATTTTGGCGGGTTTAATTATATATTTTTCCTACAGTAAAGCGACCCTTAAGCGATGCATGCTTCAGAGGGAACACGGGACCACACAACATCCGCACGGCAACCTCTTTCCCATTCTGTATATGGGCTGCATGGGAGAGGGCAGCATTCATCACCTGCTAGTGGCATGTCCTAATGAAGCCATCGTTTGTCTGCCTAATGGCACCTGGGCCCCATCTGTCACAGGCAAAGCCAATGCGGAGACATACGGCATTCACCTTGCCAGCTCGTGTTCTCTGACAGAGAAGGGCTCGCGTTCCGACCTCGCCCCCGCGCCGCGTGCTTGCCTTGCCACGCTGCGAGATCCCTGTAACAGCGCCGCGGGCCCCGACACTGGCTCCGCCATGGCATGTCCGGGCCGGTTCGGGGCATTTTGGCCGAGGCGAGAATCTATGCCACCTCCTCTGTGTCACGGTCCCCCCCCCCCACTGCGGTCATGCTGGGGAGTGTGACATATGCCAGGACTCGGGGTGGGCGTGAGGTTCCACGGCCCGACAGCTGGAGCAAGGCTCAGCAGCCTCTCTTAAGGGAGCACTTCATGGCTCTTGCAACACTGTCCTGGCCCGAGGGCTGGCTTGACAACAGTTAACCTTGGATTTATCTAGCCCACCGATTCCCTGGCGCAACCGCCCCCCCATCCCCCCCCCCCCCCCAGTGGTGGACAAAGTACTCTGGAGGTTAAAGTATAGATATATTCCTGGTCAAATATTACTCCAACTCCAAGTCGCACAGGCACCCAAACGTGTACTTGAGTTAAAGTACGGGATTTTTTATTTATTTATTGGTACTTGAGATAAAGTACTCGAACACTTAAAATGACAAAGAACATTTTCTTCTTAAAAAAGAAATAGATGGGGCGCTCACTGGCCTAGTGGTCAAGGCGCATACCACATACTAGGCTATGATGCCTGCTGGCATCGCCGGTTCGATTCCTGATCCGGACGACATTTGCCGCATGTCATTCCCCGTCTCTCTCCCCATTTCCTGTCAGTCTACTGTCCTGTCAATAAAGGCATAAAAAGCCCAAAAACAAATCTTATAAAAAAAAAAAGAAATAGATATCAGAAATGTTCAAAAATATTGAAAAACGATTGACCCTATAGGCTGCAATGCCAACCTGACAGCGTGTCGTGGGTTCGAGTCCCGATCCCAACGACCTTTGCCGCGTGTCACTTCCCATAGAAAGCCCAAGAATAAATCATAAAAGATATATATTGTAAATACAGTATATGATGTACAGGATCGCCCTGATGCAACGTGCTGTGTGAGCTTGTATATGATTCACTGTTTTCACTGTTATTTTTGTGGTTAATGTAATTTCATAACGGGTTCCTGAGGTTTACATCCTAGAACGCATGAGTCAAAAGTACAATATTTGTCTTTGAACTAATAGTAGAGTGAAAGTAATGAGATTAAAAGAATAAATAAATAAAAACTCAAGAAAAGTGCAGTTACACAAAAACTGTAAATGTACATTACACCACTGGCACGCACGCACGAACACACACACACACACACGCACACGCGCGCACACACACACACACACACACACACACACGATGAAAGGACAAGCAAAAGACTTCAAAGCAGTACACTCTCACACTCTCGCGGAGACGTGACTCCAGTACACGCTCTTCAAAAGGAATATACTACTGTATATACAGTACATGTGGAGAATGCATACTCATGTGTACACACACACAAGCCGCCACAAAAGGCGCACGCTGATGCGTCCCAGGCTTCCAGTTTTCTAAAAAAAATGCACACACAAAACGCACACAAGAATATTTCTGCATTAAAAAGCCCATCACTCAATCACTTTGTGTGTGGAGGTGCCAGGGGGATATGGATGGAGGGATGGGAAGGTGGGGGGGGATTCCATTACATTACTTTATGATGCTACAGCTGTTTAGCCAGCCCTGCAAATTAAAGCACCTCCAAGCAAGTTCATCATTCAGCACACTCAATTAAAATTACCCCGCCTCGTGCACAGATATCGTCGTTGTCGGGTGAAAACCTTGTATGTCCAAAACCGTTTGTTTTGCAATTATCATTTTAAAAATGATTTAAACTAGTGAAAACAGCCGATCTACAAGCACACAACGCCTTGCACCGCGAGGCGTTGTGTGCTTGTAGATCAGCTGTTTTCACTACTTTTATGCGACGGCCTTGTGCGACTTGGCGAAAAAATGTACAAATGTGAAACTTGGAGATACGAGGTTTCTGCCCGACAGTGACGATATGCTCCTAGCCCGTGCAGTGTCTCTCTCTCTCTCTCTCTCTCTCTCTCTCTCTCTCTCTCTCTCTCTCTCTCTCTCTCTCTCTCTGAGCGGATGTGTGAGCGTCTGTGAGCGTGGGGAGTGAGTGGTGATTTAAGTGAGTTCTTCTATCTTTTTGTTGCTTTGTCTATGCGTTTATCTTTTTTTATTTATTTTGATTACTAGTTGGTTTTTTGTTACGGTTGTTTAAGGGTAGCGGGGCTCACAACCCGGGGCATTATGCCCGTGGTTAGTAGCCATGAAAGCTATGAGAAACTGACACGCCGACATGCCATTAAAGTTGTGGCAAATGCTGGCGTGTCGGTGGAGGAGGTTAGTTTTTCTGTTGGAGAAGTGGTAGGGTTTCAAAGTGTGAAATCCGCTTCTCGCATGAATGGTGCTATTGTCATTTTCTTAGACGATGTCACTAAAGTGGAAACAGTGGTTGAGAATGGGATTGTTGTTCGCGATACGTTCACTCCCGTTCTTCCGCTTGTTAGTCTAGCGAAAAAGGTTGTCATTTCCAACGCTCCTCCTTTTATTAAAAATGAGGATTTGGCCAGAGAATTGTCACGTTATGGAAAGCTGGTGTCTCCTGTAAAAATGGTTTTACTGGGGTGCAAATCGCCACAGTTAAAACATGTTGTGTGTCACAGAAGGCAGGTCTACATGATCTTGAATGAAAACATGGATTTGAACTTGACGTTCAGTTTTAAAGTCGGCGGCTTTAATTACACAGTGTTTGCGACTTCTGATAATATGAAGTGTTTTGGCTGTGGATCTGAGGGACATTTAATTCGTAGTTGTCCTGACCGTGGCCGTTCTGAGACAACAACGGCTGCTGAGAGCAGTGGAGAGGCTGGTGTGTCTAGAACAAAAGACGCACAGACGCCACAGAGCGCACCGCAGCCTGAGCTTGAACTTGACTCGCAGTCACAGTCAAACTCGCTCAGTGCGCAGCCTATAGATACTGATACAGAAAATGAAGCCGAGACAGCAATGCATGAGGAGGATGTGCAAAGTGTTCAAGCTGTGAATGGTGATAAAGAAGTTAACGCAAAAGCACAGACCAGTGAGAAACCTTTAAAAAACAAACAGAAAAAGAAGAACCTGAATAAGGAAAGTAACAGGCAGGGTCACGCTGACTTTGTGGTTAAAGAGGTACTGACAAGTGAAGTTGTGTCTGAGAAGACAGGCTTATTAAATACACCAGGACAGGACAGCCAGGTGAGAGAGGAAGGAAAGCAGGCTGCTGTGACAGAAATTGTTCAAAGTATGGTTTTTGGCCCAACATCTACATGTTCTGGAAAAAAAGATACATTTGAGGATTTATGTTTATCAAACAATTCCAATAAAAGAAAATCGGCTGAAAACGTACAGAGTGGAGGCAAGGTAAAGAAATCTCCTGAAATATTGTCAGTGTCAGATGAAGATGAGCCTGATGAGGAATGTGAGTGGACAGCTTCACAAGAAGCTGACATGGAGTTCTATTCTGCTGAAAAAATCAAGACATTTCTGTCAGACACTAAAGGCCTTAGGGGACTAAAAATTGAAGATTTTTTCTCTGATTTAAGAGGCTTTGTCAAATCTGTGAAATTGCTTATTAGGCAGGATGCTTTTATTGACACAGAAGTATATAGGCTCAAGAGATTGTTGACAACAGCTAGAGGTATTCTCAAAAAATTATGATGATGATGAATAAGGCAGGGTTGTTTTTCCACACTTTATGTGTGTGTTTTGTACTGTCACTTTTTCTATCTTTGATGGGGAACTTTAAAATTGGTTCTTTAAACTTGAATGGTGCAAGAAGTGATGTTAAAAGAGCATCTCTTTTTAAGCTGATAGAATTAAAGAAGTTGGATGTAATCTTTTTGCAAGAAACACATAGTAATTTGGAGAATGAAAATGACTGGAAAAAAGAGTGGGCTGGGGAGATTATTCTCAGCCATAATGTATCCAATAGTGGTGGTGTTGGAATGCTTTTTTCAAAGGGTTTTAGTCCCTACTCTTTTGATGTCGAGGAGATAATGTGTGGCTATATGTTAAAAGTGAGAGTTAAATATGAAGATATAACGATGATTTTTATAAATGTTTATTCTCCAGTTTCGGCCATTGAAAGAATGAAATTTTTGGATCTTTTGGGAAATGTTATTCAAAATTGCACTGATGATTATTTGTTTTTGGCTGGAGATTTTAATTGCACTGAAAAAGCAATTGATAGGAATCATTTGGAGCCTCACCCTGCCTCATCTGTTAGACTTAAGCGTCTAATGGAGACTCATGATTTGAAAGATGTATGGAGAGGTTTTCATAGAAATGCTAGACAGTACACATGGAGTCATGCAAAAGACAATGTTTTGTCTTTGGCTAGGCTTGATCGTTTTTATTGTCTTGAACAACATTTTGGGATTTTTAAAGACTGTAGTATTATTCCAGTTGGTTTCTCTGATCATTGTCTTGTTCATTGTTCATGTTATATTCAGAATGTTAAGGTACACAGTGCATATTGGCACTTTAATACAGGTCTTTTGAATGACAAATCTTTTAAAGAAGCTCTTGAGCACTTATGGGTCTCACATAAGGGGAATAAGTCAAATTACTCTTCTTTGCAGCAATGGTGGGACATTGGCAAGGTGCATATCAAACAATTTTGTCAGCAGTATACTCGCAATGTTACTAGGCAGATCACCAGGTCTCTTTGTGACCTAGAGATGGAAGTGGTAGAATTACAGAATATTGTGGATTCTACAGGAAATCAGGAGCATGTTGATGCTCTAAAATCTAAAAAGGTGGCTTTAGCCAACCTGTTGGGCTTTACAGCACAGGGAGCTCTGATCCGTTCCAGGTTCATGAATGCATCTCACATGGATGCCCCCTCACAGTTTTTCTTTGGGTTGGAGCGGAAAAATGGACAGAGAAAGATCATTCATTCCGTACGGTCTGAGAATGGTTCTATGATCACAGGAACCCCTGAGATTCGGAGATACGCCACCTCCTTCTACAAAGAACTGTTCAAAGAGGAGTATGTGGAGAATGAAGAGCTGGCCGAATCTTTCTATGATGGACTGCCTCAGGTGAAAGCTCGTGATAATGCTGTGTTGGACAGAGCACTGACTTTGAATGAACTGCACACTGCCCTTATGAGCCTGGGAAATGGCAAAGCGCCAGGTATCGATGGGCTGCCTGTTGACTTTTATAAGTCTTTCTGGCCAGTGATTGGTGAAGATTTGTTGGAGGTGTTTCGGGACAGTTTGAGCAAAGGACAATTGCCGCTGAGCTGTCGGAGAGCAGTTATCACCCTGCTGCCTAAAAAGGGTGATCTACAAGAACTGAAGAATTGGAGACCTGTTTCTCTGTTGTGTGGGGACTATAAAATCCTTTCTAAGGCTCTAGCCTCCAGACTCAGAGAGGTGATGAGTGAGGTCATTCATGTTGATCAGACTTACTGTGTGCCCAACAGGTTAATAAGTGACAATGTCACATTAATTAGGCATGTTTTGGACATCTCTGGCTCATTTGGTTTAGACACTGGTCTTATTTCTATTGACCAAGCCAAAGCATTCGATCGCTGTGAATTGCAGTACCTTTGGCAAACCTTAGGTGCTTTTGGTTTCAGCCCTGGCTTTATTGCCAAGATCAAGGTGTTGTATAGGAACATTGCGAGTATACTAAAAATTAATGGTGGCTTAGCTGCTCCTTTCGAGGTGATGCGGGGAGTGAGGCAAGGTTGCTCCCTTTCCGGGATGTTGTACTCTCTAGCCATAGAACCGATGCTTCACAAACTTAGGAAAGAACTTTCAGGTGTTATTTTCCCTGGTTGTATTTCAGCAGTTAAATTATCTGCATACGCAGATGATGTTGTTGTCATTGTAAACAAACAAAGTGACATCGACTGTTTAGAGAAGAACATAGATCTTTTTAACAAAGTCTCCTCAGCTAAAGTTAACTGGCAGAAAAGTGAAGCCGTAATGGTGGGGAATAAACTGATAAATGAATTAAAACTGCCAGAAAGGTTAACATGGAAAAAAGGTGGAATAAAATATTTGGGTGTTTTTTTGGGTGAGGAAGACTTTTTAAAAAAGAATTGGGAGAATGTCATGGAAAAAGTAGAAGGTAGGCTTAAAAAGTGGAAATGGCTCCTGCCAAGCATGTCTTACAGAGGTAGGATACTTATAATCAATAATCTGGTGTCTTCTTCCTTGTGGCACAGATTGATTTGTGTGGACCCCCCTCCAAAACTGCTTTCTAAAATTCAAGCGTTATTAGTTGATTTATTTTGGGATAAACTGCACTGGATCCCACAGGCTGTTCTTTTCCTTCCGAAGGAAGAGGGGGGACAAGGTCTTATACATCTGCCTAGCAGGGGTGCTGCTTTCCGTCTACAGTTTGTTCAGAGACTGTTGTATGGGCCCCAAGACTTAGTTTGGAGACCACTTGCACATGTTATTCTTCAGCGTTTTAATGGTTGGGGCTTGAATGACGCAATGTTTCTAATGGATTTCAAAAATATGACATTTAAGAATTTACCAATTTTCTATCGTGGAATTTTCACCATATGGAGATTATTGATAAAGGAAAGGCTAGAGGAAAATAACTCTTTATTTTGGCTGTTACAGGAACCTGTGGTGTATGGAGAGCGGTTAGGCACCCCCTGCTGGGCAGGTTCAGCAATTACAGAAGTGTTTTGCAGGGCCAGGATCTTAAACTTGGAAGCTGTGGTAAATATTGCTGGACCTAAGTTAAATAATGCAGCTGCTCTAGCATCTGCGCTGGGAGTAAGATCTGTGAGGATTATCAATAAGTTACTGGAACACTGGAAACACTGTCTGACTGGACATGAATGCCTAATGCTAGAAGAACATAATAAGGGTTTGGTTAGGCCTCACAAAGATGATTTTTTTCCATGGTTTGGCTTACGTCCAGATTTTGGTAACTGTGATGGAGTGTTCATAGGTGATAAAATTTCCAACCTGTTAGATTTGACTGAGGCAAAAGGTAAAAAAATCTATGAAATGATGGTTAAATGTTTAAATAAGGAAAAATTGAACAATCGGGTTGATACACCTTGGAGGGGTCATATGCTCTTGGGGGAAGATATCAATCCTGAATGGAGGAGTATTTACAAGCCACCATTGACTAAGAAAGTAGCTGATCTACAGTGGAGAGTCTTACATGGGATAGTGGCTGTCAATGCTTTTATTTCTATCATGAATCAGGATGTTACTGATAAATGTCCCTTTTGTCCTTGCAGAGAGACTGTGTTCCACTGTTATGAGGAATGTAAACGTCTGGAGCCATTGTTCATGTTGTTGGAAAGGTTATTTTTCTTGGCTGGAGAGTTTTTTTCCAAACAAGTGTTCATTTTGGGTTTCAAGTATAGATTGAAAACAAAAGAAAAATCTCAAATTGTAAATTTTATTTTGGGTCAAGCAAAGATGGCCATCTATGTTAGCAGAAAAAGAAAGGTTGATGACTCTGTGGACATTGAAACAGTATTATTGTTCAAAAGGATGGTGAAGGCAAGAATAATGATTGATTTTAATTTTTATAAAGCAATGAAAGACATTGATCAATTTAGCATGATTTGGACCTGTGATGATTTGTTGTGTTCTGTAATAGATGATCAACTTATTTTTTCTTTGGAAATGTTGTAAGGTATGTTATTTATTGACATCTTCAATTGTCTTTTAAAGATGTAAAGTTGTAGAACGATTGTTAAAATAAAGTTCTGGTTAAAAATCAAAAATCTCTCTCTCTCTGGTGGGGCTGGAGCAGAAGCAAAGTAGAGAAGCATGAAGAAGTGGAGGTTTGTCATGGAAATAAGCAAATCACTGCTCTGTTATCTTTGCTTGATGGGTGTGCATTGATGTGTGTGTGTGTGTGTGTGTGTGTGTGTGTGTGTGTGTGTGTGTGTGTGTGTGTGTGTGTGTGTGTGTGTGTGCGCGTGCGTGCGCGCGTGCGTGCGTGCGTGCGTGCGTGCGTGCGTGCGTGTCTGTACAGTTTATGTGTGACCATGGCTCGTACTGTAATCTCGTCACCATTGAATGGAAGCCTCGCATGCAGATCTACAAGCTCACGGCGCGTCGTGACTTAGATCGGCTAGTTTTTGCTACTTCCGGGCGACGACGATATGAGGCCGTGAACGCGTGCACCCGTGCCTGGGTTGAATAAACTTAACGGAGGTCGTGGAATGTTTGTTGAACGCGTTGACCCGTGGAAGGCATTTTGTTCATTGGGGATAATGTGTTCTTTGTATATGGAAAGTACGGCTGTCAGAGCTTCCATCAAAATACACGGATATGCAACACGCCCACATGGAATAGCAAAACGCTGGCAGAACTGATACAGCACGGGCTAGAGGTTACGCCCACCACCATAATTCCATTAGAG